>NC_053492.1:180717277-181002277 GCF_905171775.1 Rana temporaria
AATATATTTTAAATATTTTAAACAATGAGTCTGCTGCAGTTATATGGTCCCCCCCAATAATGCAGGGAAATTAATGTCACAAGAAAAAGATGATAGCTGTGCCAATCCTATAATAATAATAATAATTGTATATTACCACTACTCTTTAAACAGTGAATGTTCAAAACTGCCCATCAATAATTAATAAAGTGCCACCACGTGCATGTTAAGTGAATGAAAATTAAAATTGAAAACATTAAAACAAGTGATATTCCATATATGTCAATAGACATATGCTTTAAAAATGGAAAATACAATTTGAAAAAATATTTAAAATTATAGAGATATAGTCCCAGTGTTTCTCTTCAAAGATGATCAACTAAATCCCATGTGCTCAAATTTACATCCGTGACTGAAAAGAGCTTTTTATCCACCAATTTGTGAGGACACCACCACCTTCTGAAATGACCATTCAACAGAAACAAGATACACACGCGCCTTTGGTTTATGTCAGGGTTAACACACATAAGGATCAATATGAAGATTTTCCAACCGGTATGCCAATAATCACTTCATATACCTCCGCATTGGTTTATCTCAGGATCTCATAGAAAGTAAATGGCCATCATTGTGCAATATATTTATGCTTTATTTAATATAAAAAGTAAAAAATAAACACTCACAAGGTATAGTGCCTAAGGACCAGCACAGAGTCTTTCCAGCAATACTTTTGAGGCTGACAGGAAGCTGAAGACGTATGACTGAATGTGAAATGCATAGAGGCTTCTGGGTAACACCAACATCACTTCCTGGCGTAACCCGCACAAAATCAAGGCTTGGACGGCACGCCAGCTCCGGGGCAACGAACGTTACATAGTATGTAAACGTATGAGCACAACTGTATGTATGTATGTATATTGTGAGAGTGAGAGTCCCTGTCTTAGTGAAAATTTGTGTAAAATGGGCACAGGACTCTCAAAGAGGCAGTTTCAGAAGTTCCAGCAAAAGATTAGTGATCAGAGAAAACTATGCTTTAAGTTTTCTCTGGATTTTGTAAGTCTGGATTGTGGCTGGAAACTTGAAGCCTTCAAAGAGCATTGGGAGGGATGGAGTCTTTAGTCATGTGTCTGGGTTTTCCAGAAGCTCTGCATGTTGTGTGTGTGTGTCCAGGTGCACACACCTGTTAAAAGGCAGAGCTAAGCATAGCTCAGTGTGTGTGGGAAGGGAGTTGGTGTTGGAGAAGTTGCTAGAGGGAAGTGTGCTATTGTGTAAGAACCCAGGCAATATCCTTGAGACAGTACTCCCTGTGGGAGAGGTTACAGGTCAGTGGACTGAGAGTTGGGCCAGCTGAAAGAGTCGGGGAGACCATAGCTGAGACAACTGGAAGAGAGAGTCTTGGGGACCAGAGGGGACTGTAAGTCCTGGAGGAGTGTGGAAGCCTGGAGTGTCAGGAGTGGGCCTGTGCAGCAAGGTACTGCGCCAAAGGCTGAGTGAGCCTTAAGAGCCAGGTGGATTGCCATTTTTCATGTGTTGTTTTTTGGGAGAAGAACCCCTGTGTGTTTACTTTCAATAAAAGTGTGCTACCACGCCCTTAAACCTTAGTTCCTGTTGGCTGTGAACTCAGTTAACCACTTCAGCCCCGGACCATATTGCTGGTCAATGACTGGGCCACTTTTTGCGATTCGGCACTGAGTCGCTTTAACTGACAATTGTGCGGTCGTGCGATGTGGCTCCCAAACAAAATTGGCGTTGTTTTTTTCCCACAAATAGAGCTTTCTTTTGGTGGTATTTGATCACCTCTGCGGTTTTTATTTTTTGCGCTATAAACAAAAATAGAGAGTACATTTTGAAAAAAAAATGACATTTTTTAACTTTTTGCTGTAATAAATCCCCCAAAATATATTAAAAAACGATTATTTTCCTCAGTTTAGGCCGATACAGATTCTTCAACATATTTTTCGTATAAAAAAATCGCTATAAGCGTTTATTGATTGGTTTGCACAAAAGTTATAGCGTCTACAAAATTGGGCATCGTTTTATGGCATTAATATTTATTTTACTAGTAATGGCGGCGATCAGCGATTTTTATCGGTACTGCGATTTTATGGTGGACACTTCGGACACTTTTGACACATTTTTGAGACCATTGGCATTTTTATAGCGATCAGTGCTATAAAAATGCATTGATTACTATAAAAATGCCACTGGCAGGGAAGGGGTTAACACTAGGGGGCAAGGAAGGGGTTACTTATGTTCCCTGTGTGTGTTCTAACTGAAGGGGGGGTGGGACTCACTTGGGGAAATGACTGATCGCTGTTCATACATTGTATCAGGCATTTCTCCCCCTGACAGGACCGGGAGCTGTGTGTTTACACACACAGCTCCCGGTTCTCGCTCTGTAACGAGCAATCGCGGGTGCCCGGCGGTGATCGCACGCGCGCCGGGAACAGGGGCGAGCGGGGGGCTGATTCGCGAGATTACGTATAGCTACGTGATCTCGCGCAGCCGAGCCGACCTGCCGTCGTATAACTGCGGCGGCTGGTCGGCAAGCAGTTAAAATGCATCTATCACTGAGCTAGACATCCCCCAATGTCACTATATATATATATATATATAAAATATCAGCTGTCAAAATCAAAATGTATAACATTCAAAAAAATTATTACATTTGGCCCAGAACAATCATATTTTCCTTTTCACAGCACATAAACACTGTAAAGCTCAAAATGTTGTCCCGATTTCCTCCCAGCAAAAGAAAAAGTCAATACAAGTGGTAGGTAATACATGAAAGTATGGTGAATAGCGCCTGTTTTACATTCTCAGGAATACTGCACTAAGATTTGTTAACTTCTGACAATGCAACACAAACAGTTTTTGCATTTGAGAATATGCTGTAAAATGAATTGCTGGGCACTGAGAATAAGTGCTGCTGAAAATGTGTATAAGCAGCTGTATATAGTCATTTTAGTTGGGAAAATAATGATTTGTTATATTTTTATCATTTTTCTGTATGTGTGTCTGCATAAAAATTACCCTACTAGACCATACATGGCATTTATCCTGTCTTTCGGCTCAATGCCCAAAAATCTGTATGTACTGCACATAGTAATTTATAAATGACTAAATTGTTCCCTCAGTGATGAAGGATATCACACATCATGCTTCAGAAAAACGTTTAATTTAAAAAAATACAGTAATGTTCTGTTTTCAAATTCAATCTTTGTGCGAAGACACGTGTAGAAAACCAATTTCTTTTATACAGATGTGGGGGCAGACTCACATGGTCTTTAACTGGTCTTGTCTTTTTCCCATTAAAAAAGAGAAAGGTGTACTTCAAAATAGCTAAGGAGGTACGCAATGTGGGGGAAATTTCAGGATAAATACTGGGAAAGTTTTTATCCTGGACATGGCATTATGATCAGGGCCGATCCTAGGGTCACAGGCGCCTGGGTGCAGATATATTTCTGGTGCCCCCACATGGGCGTTGTTATTTTACTAACTCCTCCCCTTTACAAATGTTTCTATGGCAATGTCTCAACCACAGAGATGCTCCCCCACAAAGTCTTAATTAACCTGGGATCCTTACATGACCTCTTAACAATAAACAAAATACAGGAAGAGAAGCAGAGTACTTTATTGGGACCTGGAGGGGGGCTCTGTGGTATGAGCCCCGAGTGCCGCCGAGCAGGGACCATTCTTTAGCCGAGCTCCGCTGAGTGACACAGCAGGTCCTGCCTTCTGGAGCCTGCAGTGCCTATGATGGATGTCCCACTCGTCCAATCCTGGACCGCGGGACGTGTGACGTCCATCATAGGCGCCGCAAGCTCAGAAGGCGGGAATTACAATGCCGCCCGGCGCGCCATGCGACATCCCCGCTTCCTGCTTGATTCGGCATCTCTCCACGGCATGACTCGGCTCCTGTCCTGAGCCTCCTGTGGCTGGCTGACTGGCTGCATATGTATGCGGGGACACTGGGCGCACCAGCGCCGCACACCGCGGCTGCCCACCACATACCCGCTCACTGCTCGGCAGCTATCCTTGGCTCCTAAGCCTTCCTGGCTGGCAACATCTATGACGGGCACATTGGGCATGCTGGCGCCACACACCACCTACGGCTGAGCTAGGTCAGTGACTGTGTATGCCTACCAGGTCAGTCACAGTGTATGTAGGGCAGGTTAGTCACAGTGTATGTAGGGAAGGTCAGTCACAGTGTATGTAGGACAGGTCAGCGTTAGTGTATGTTTGTCAGGACAGGTCAGTGTATGTAGGACAGGTCAGGTCAGTGTATGTAGGACAGGTCAGGTCAGTGTATGTAGGACAGGTCAGTGTATGTAGGACAGGTCAGTGTCAGTGTATGTAGGACAGGTCAGTGTCAGTGTATGTAGGACAGGTCAGTGTCAGTGTATGTAGGACAGGTCAGTGTCAGTAGGACAGGTCAGTGTCAGTAGGTCTGGTCAGTGGTGTATGTAGGTCAGGTGTCAGAAACAACCCTGAAATACATGCTAGTGTGCCTAAGAGCTTCCTTACATGCTGATCTCATGGAATGTATAACTGACATACATACACACTGACTTACATGTCTGTGTGTGTGTACTGACAAACACGCACGCGCAGGTCAGGGTATGTGTGTCAGTTTTTGCCACCTAGCAACGCCCCTGCAGAGAGGGCTTCTGTTAGAGAGTCTGTTAGATGTTTGGTGCCCCCACCTCTGCAGGTGCCTGGGTGCAATGCACTTCACCTGCAGGCTGTAATTTATAAAAAGATCACAGTCACCTGTGCACAAGATAAAGTTGTAATCCTGATATTATTTACTGGAAGAAGAAATTGACCTAATAAGGAGTAGTAAATGCATACCTCCCAACATTTTGAGATGAGAATGAGGGACACCTACCAGCAAACGTATGTAGGCATGGGACACGCCCCCTGCCACACCTCCTTAAAGGAGAATTAACCCCAAAAAAAGGTTAATTAAATCCACAAGGGCTTTTTTTTTACCACTGCTATTCCTTTATATTGTATTGGCTTTTAAAATGTACAAATGCAGCAATTTAGTAATTGGATGAAAGGTTTAGCACTGGGAAATACTTTTTGAAAGATAAAAAGTGCATTTTATATACAACTATATAGATCAGACCAAAATGAGGGACAAATGAGGGGGGAAAAGGGACAGATGAACATTGCTCCAATCAGGGACAGTCCCTCCAAATCAGGGACAGTTGGCAGCTATGGTAAATGTACACTTAGAAATTATAATTTCTCATGATATTTTGGCATACATGTACACATTGTATAGGTAGAAGAGACTTGTTACTTGCTATACAAAAAATAAATAATTATATGTGTGCTTAACCACTTGCTGACTGCCTAACATAGATATAAGTCGCCAGAATGGCACGGGCAGGCAAAGCAACGTACAGGTACGTTGCTTTGAATCTGCCGCCTAGTGGGCTCACGTGCCCACCGCGAGCTCCGTGACTGTGCCAGCGGGACCTGCGAACTCTATGTCCGCTGGTGTCCCCGGGCTTGTGTCACGGAGCGGCAGAACGGGGGAAGCCATTGTAAATGAGGCATCTCCCTGTTCTGCCTACTGACAGGACACTGATCGTCTGCTCCCTGTCATCAGCGCTCAGTGTCGTGTCACGGGTAGTGTCGTGTCATCGCCCCCTAGTGGATAACCCCTTCCCTGCCAGTGTCATTTACACAGTAATCAGTGCATTTTTATAGCACTGAACGCTGTATAAATGACAACGGTCGCAAAATAGTGTCCGATGGGTCCACCGCAATATCGCAGTCACGATAAAAATTGCAAATCGCGACCATTACTGGTAAAAAATAATAATTATAATACAAATGCCATAAAAACGATCCCCTATTTTGTAGACGCAAACCAATCAATTTACCAAAAATATGTAGAAGAAAACATATCAGCCTAAACTGAGGAAAAAAATAATGTTTTATATATTTTTGGGGATATTTATTATAGCAAAAAGTAAAAAATATTGAATTTTTTTCAAAATTGTTGCTCTTTTTTTGTTTATAACGCAAAAAATAAAAACTGCAGAGGTGATCAAATACCACCAAAAGAAAACTCTATTTGTGGGGGGAAAAAAGAACGTCAATTTTGTTTGGGAGCCACGTTGCACAACCACGCAATTGTCAGTTAAAGCGATGCAGTGCCGAATTGCAAAAAGTGGACCGGTCATTTGGCAGCCAAATCCTCTGGGGCTGAAGTGGTTAACTATTATAACATATTTTCTTTTAATTCGATATGGCCAGCTCAATTAACGGCCTATAATAACCATCATGGTCCAGCTAATAATTTCACTGCTACTTTTGGGGGGTTATTTACGAAAGGCAAATCCACGTTGCACTACAAGTGCACTTGAAATTGCAGTCGCTGTAGATCTGAGAGGGACATGCAGGAAAAATAAAAAAACAGCATTTTGGCTTGCACATGATTGGATGATAAAATCAGCAGTGCTTCCCCTCATTTCAGATCTCCCCCTCAGATCTACAGTGACTGCACTTTCAGTGCACTTGTAGTGCAAAGTGAATTTTCCTTTAGTAAATAACCCCCATATTATCAAAAGTATTGGGACACCTACCTTTACACGCAGATAAACTTTAATGGCATCCCAGTCTTAGTCCGTTGGGTTCAATAACAAGTTGGCCCTCCCTTTGACGCTATAACAGCATCCACTCTTCTGGGAAGGCTGTCCATAGGTTTAGGAGTGTGTCTATGGGAATGTTTGACTATTCTTCCAGAAGTACATTTGTGAGGTCAGGCACTGACATGGACGAGAAGGTCTGGCTCTGCAGTCTCTGCTCTAATTTCTCCCAAAGTTGTTCTATCGGGTTGAGGTCAGGACAATCATTTGGTGGAGGGGGGATTATGGTGTGGGGTTGTTTTTCAGGGGTTGGACTTGGCTCCTTAGTTCCAGAAAGGGAACTCTTAATGTGTCAGCATACCAAGACATTTTGGACAATTTCATGCTCCCAACTTTGTGGGAACAGTTTGGGGATGGTCCCTTCAGACGTTACACGACAGACACGACTGACCAGGGGGTGTTTTACCGTTTGCCGCTCCCCCAAAAGAATTACCACAGGCTACCACTGAGTGTAACCTGACCTTTCAAAGGTTATTCATTTATGTATTTATTCTATTCCCCTCAGGTCCAAGCAGGGGCCTCCTATGGAGCAGGTTTCAGCATATTGCTTACAGAAACTAAAAAAACTGTCATATAACAAAGGTGCTGTCAGGTTTATATGAATGAAAGCTAAAGATTTCATTGAACAGAGTATCTGTTGTCGTCCCTGCTCTAAATCGGACTTCAAACAAACTTTTCCGTGGATTTGTGTCCGAAGGGAATTGGCCGGGCACACCCATAGCATACACACGCTCGGACTTTTCTGAAAACTTTCCTAAAACTTTCCCAACATCACATGGTTTTTCTGCTCTTTTCTGCTCTTTACCACCACCCTTTGGTCAACTTCTGCTATTGTTGGTTGATTTCAACATTGGTTCTGGGCATGCATATTTGTACTTCGGTCAAAAGTCTGATGGATTCCTGTACACACGGTCGGACTTTGCACCATCGGACTTTTGGTGCTGAAAAGTTTGTCCGTTTGCAGAGCGAACTTTTTTTCCGATGAAACCCGAAAAAGTTTCTCCGATGGAACGTACACACGGTCGGATTTTGTGGAAAACTTGCTCATTTTGAAGTTTGTTGCCAAAAAGTCCAACCGTGTGTATGGGGCTTAACCCCCCTGGCGGTATTCCCAAATCTGACTCGGGGTTAGATTTTCATGCTGCGATCGGTAACCCCGAGTCAGACTCAGGCTCGCCTCGCTGGATCCACAGGGAGTGTTTACTTACCTTGTCCCTGGATCCAGCGATGCCACCGCGCTGTGTGAGCGAGCGGGACCTCGCTTGATTCACACAGCGTCCTCCTGTGCCGCCGATCTCCGTTCCCTGCGACGTTACGACGCACGGGAGCGGAGAACGGCGCCAAATTCAAAAACGTAAACAAACACATTACATACAGTATACTGTAATCTTATAGATTACAGTACTGTATGTAAAAAATACACACCCCCCTTGTCCCTAGTGGTCTCCCCAGTGCCCGACATGTTCTTTTATATAATAAAAACTGTTCTTTCTGCCTGCAAACTGTAGATTGTCCATAGCAACCAAAAGTGTCCCTTTATGTCAAAAATGTTTTTAGAGCAGCTAGAAAACAGCGATAATAAATTATAATCACTTGCAGAATTGTGCGATAGCGATTTGTGGGGAAATTCGTCATAAAAAAATAAAAATAATGACAGCGACATTTCTGCAACTGAGCAAATTTCAGTGATTTTGAGTTGATTACATTATTGAATAATTTTTATTATAATTATATTATTATTTGTTATAATTATTTATTATATTATAGTTTATAATTTTGTTTTAAAAAAAAATTCATACCCGGGATGCCTACAAGACTCTTGTTTGGTCAGATTTAAGTGAGTTATTCCTAAAAATTACAGACCTACAGTATAAAACACCAAATTTCTTTGCAAATAATGGTACCGCTTTCAGCACCTTTTTTCTGAAAGAATCATACCGCCAGGGAGGTTAAGGCAGGTGACAGGGCATCCTACACAGAGGCCTTACATCTTGACATCAAGGTAGCATTTTGAATCTGACAGTGAAGACAATACTAAACAAAATAACAACACAAGGACCTATGCTGGAGAGGTAAGCTTTTAGATTCCGATTTTTCCAAATTACCATTCCTAACTGATTATCTTTTAATAGTGCGTAGCTAAAAACATAACAGAGATTCAGCGAACCATACAATATGAAAATGCTGTGCGCAGTGGGAAAGAAACTATATTTCTATACCCACAATATAAAATGCTGCTCCAGTAGAAAAACATTTATTTTAGAAGAAAAACACACTATATTGAAGCCTTTAGGAGAGTATTGTATTACAATAAATATACTCACTTTGACATTTATTTATTTTTTCTAGTCAAAGGGTACTTGTGTAAAGGCAACACAGCTATTCTGTTAACCAGAATATGAAAAAGCTGGCTGCAATAAAGAAACAGCTTCAGCAAACACTGTATAAAATAAAATGACAAGCTTAAAACAATGTTGCAGCCTAACTCCTTCACAAATGCGTAACACATATGTGTATAGAAATGGGCTTTATTCCTGGGTCCCGCACTGAGACCGGGTACTGAGAATGATCTGTTACTGACAATGGATCTGTTAATGGTCTCTTACTAAGGATTGGGAGCTAGGAGAACCGTCTCTCACTCACATGATCACTATAGTGTTACTTGGCCCCACTACAGGTAAAAATAAAAAAATAACACACACTTGTGGTATCGCTGGGATCCACTGGAGTAGAAGACTTTACTAGTATTGGGGTGAGCCAAGTCCGGAGCTCCTAACGAACTTGGAGGCTGGCGGTAGGCTCCCCCGAGAAAGCTGGAAGGGTACCCCTGGTGAGGATGGATAGATGCTGGGTCTGGCGGAAGGAAGAAAGCCAGCGGTGTATGTGCCCCTGGAGTGGCAGTCCAGGGGTGTCGTAATCTCACTGTGAGTGAGGGTCGCTTTGTGTTACGGCTCCTAGGTCACTGCACTACACACTTTTTTCACACCTGCCTCTTGGGCCAGGATTTTTGGCTGGGGACCAGATTAATTTTTATTCCTAGCAGGAAGCCAGGATACAGCTGAAGACCAGTCAACACTAATACTGAAACACTCCTCCAGTCAGTCCCCTCCCCTTACAGTTAGAACACACACTAGGGAACACAGTTAACCCCTTGATCACCCCTAGTGTTAACCCCTTCACTGCGAGTGACATTTACACAGTAATCAGTGCATTTTTATAGCATTGATCACTGTGTAATTGTCAGTGGTCCCAATAATGTGTTAAGTGTCTAATCTGTCTGGCATAATGTTGCAGTCTTGATAAAAATCGCAGATCGCCGCCATTACTAATAAAAAAAATAATAATAAAAATGCCATAAATCTATTCCCTATTTTGTAGATGCTATAACTTTTGTGCAAACCAATCAATATACGCTTATTACCAAAAATATGTAGATGAATACATATCGGCCTAAATTTAGGAAAAAATATAGCTTTTTTTTAAAAAAAAATTGTGATATTTATTATAGCAAAAAGTACTAAATATTGTGTTTTTTTTTGTCACTTTTTTTTTGTTTAGAGCGAAAAAAATTAAAACCACAGAGGTGATTAAATACCAGCAAAAGAAAGATCTATTTGTGGGGAAAAAAGGATGTCAATTTTGTTTGGGTACAACGTCGCACGACCGTGCAATTGTCAGTTAAAGCGACGCAGTGCCGTATCGCAAAAAATGGCCTGGTCATTGAGCAGCCAAATCTTCTGGGGCTGAAGTGGTTAAACAGGCCATCAGGCATTGATTGTTGATGTCCTTGTGCATCCCTGCACATGACCGCATGTGTTCCTTCGCATATGAGTGTGCCTGATCACAGCTCTCCATGTGATACCATGTGCATGCTTATGTCTCTGAGCCAGTTGTTTCCCAGGAATTTCCTGACAGTACTATTGCCATCATACTAAATACAAAATTGAAAAACAAATCTTGCACCACAATGTAAAAGTGGAACATTTTAGAACTACCTGAATTTGATACATGAAATTTGCATTTTATGCGTGATTTATAGTATTGTTTTGTACGGATTTGTGCACATTTTCACTAGGTTGCAATTAGTTTATTTTAAAAGTGTGATAGCGTAAAATTATATATTTATCAATTTTTTGGTTTATAATAAAAGCTTGACTGACAATTCATCCCTTTCACCCTGTCTGAGTCACCTCACTTTCTGTCACACAGAATGTCTCTGGAACACGAAGCAATGGAAAACCAAAGAAACATAACAGTGGTTCAAACTTTTCCTCACTTTTCCTCACTTTTTAAAAAACATAGTACTTTTTATTCTGCTTTTTCTTCCATTACAGTTTACTCAAAAGTTAGTTCTCCACCTGCACTTGTATTAGGGCTCATTTACATTTGTGGTTGGGTAGGGGGTGGTAAAAACACACAGTTGGCCGTCACTTTTACCACACCAAAACCACTGCCCTTAAGCTGAAAAAACAGTAGATGGGGATATACAAAAAAAAATATCCATTATATTTGGTGGGCATTACTAATCACCAAACGTGGTCCATTCAACCAAACCATGCCACAGCAAAGTGGTGTGACATTTAGAGAGTTAAAACAGACAGTGGGGAGGCTACATATTACTGTCAAACACCTCAAAAATTCTCCAAAGGCAGTTTGCGTTTCAGAAGTGTGGCATGTATAAACATAGCCAAACAGTATCTTCTGGATTTGTCTGATCTTTACCTTAAAGGCTAACTTCACCTTTAGCAATGTGTTACATGTTAGGCCTCGTACACATGACTGAGGAACTCGTCGGAAAAGACACATCGAGTTCCTTGTTAGGCTTGTCGAGAAACTCGACAAGCTTGCTTTGCGTACACACGGTCAAGACCAAATCTCCCCATTCTCAAACGCGGTGACGTACAACACATACAGCGGCAGGGGAAGTTCGATTCCACTGGCAAACCCTTGGGGCTTCTTTTACTAATCTCGTGTTACTGTGTGTTAAGTAAAAGTTTGGTAAGAGACGATTTGCACTTTTCAGTCTGTTACAGCGTGACAAATGTGTTATCTCCATTACAAACGCTACTTTTACTGAAGGTGCGCTCCCGTCTCATACTTTATTATAAAAACATACATACGACCGTATTCCTCTGCAAAAAAGCTCTGCCACCAAGTTTCTTGATGGATTCTGTTGAGGAAAACGGTCATGTGTAGGCCTTACACCTGTATTTAGGGTGTAACATGTTGCAAAGCACCCCCCCCCCCCCCACATGACATGTGGGGGTTTTTCTTCCCACAGCAGCTGCCACTGTTACAATCAGTGTGGCTGTGCAGAGTAACGTCTGCACAACTGCATAATGTATTCACAGAGATCTGCAAAAGAATGGACTACAATTTGGCAGATGCGGTGACAGATGGACTTGTAGTTGTCAACATCAGAGAGCTGATGGAAGAGTCTGCAGGAGCCTGTCATTACACTTGCATTCCACTGATCCCAGGGTGAAATGCTTTGCAGGCTCCTGAAGAAAACAACAAAAAGGGCCCTTTTACATCCGTGATGATCCGCCCCGTGAACCTCCGCTTGCTAAGCGGGGATCGTGCCGCTGATCCCCGCTGAGCCAGCAGATGACAGGGCGGTCCCCGCACACTGTGCAGGGACTGCCCTGTCAGATCTCCGCTCTCCCCTATGGGGGGATCGGATGAACACGGACCGTCTGTCCGTGTTCATCCGATCCGCAGATGGATAGAAAAAAAGGATTTTTGTCCGTCTGCAGAATCAGAGCATTGCGGACTCAGGTGAGATTGTGTGTCAGCGGATGTTCATCCGCTGACACCCACTATCTCATAGGGATCAATGTATGTCCCTTTTTCATCCGTAAACAGATGTATGAAAAAGCGGACATACGGTCCGCAGGTGTGAAAGGGGCCTTAATGCAAAAAAAATGTCCTACACAAACATGTAAATTTATTGTGAGACCAAGAAGAGAGGAGAGCAGTGCTGCAGATGAGATGGTGCTAGGGCAGTGAGAGGAGTCAGGTAAGGGGGGTAGGATAGGTAGTTGGGCATTTTTTCCCTTAATTAACTATAAAAATATTTTCCTTATACGAACACTTTTTTTTGTATTTGTATAATGATAATTTGTCCCATGTCAATAACCAGATCAGCATGCCCGGTTTTAGAATATGTCGGCATAGAAAAAGCAACACAAAATGAAAATGTCCCCTGCTTCTATCCAACCATGGTGTTTCTGATTCTGGTTCCAGCTGTGGCAGAAATGCATGCACAACTTTGTGCAAAATCGTGCCCAGAAATATTGACCTGCTGTTTTTTTAAATTATGTTTATTTTCATGACATATGTCCAGAATATGCCTTTGCACTGCTTACCGAACACATTTTTTGGAAAACGCATATAGCGAACTGCCTATTTTGGAACTTTGACAGCAAGCAAACTATATAACTGGGTTTGGGACAGGTTCAGCAAATATAACTAAGGTTTGGATGCTGAATCTGAGCCTTATTGCAGTCAATGGGAGCCGAATGTTATAAAACAGTAATGACATGGCAGTCTGGGCACTGCTCCAGGGGACATGTACTAAAGCATAATTATAAAAAAAAAAAAAAAAAAAACTTTTTACTGGGGAGCAGCAACTTTAGCAATAATATTGACATAATTAATGCGCTAACACCTATAAGGAGCTAGAAATTGAAGGAAATGGCTGCACATGAGCATAAAGACCATTTATTGAAAATAGTAAAAGTACATGACACACATTACAAGTACATCCCCCTCTCCAACCCATACACACATCTAGACTGCTTGCATCATATGCTTTTTATTGAGAACTATGAGAAAGGGGGATGACTCGTTGGGGGTTATTTGCAAAAGGCAAATCTACTTTGCACTACAAGTGCAAACTGCACTTGAAATTGCACTCCAAAGACATGCTGGTAGGTTAATTGGATCCTGTCCAAATTGGCCCAGTATATATGTGTGTCCCAAGCGTGTCGAGATCCTACGGGGTAAAATGACCACACCAGCCAGGAAGACACTGGCTGCAAAAAGCGTCTAGTGGCGATTCAGTTTGCATGTGTAGCGCTATACAAGTCACTCACTCACTCTGAAAGTGCACTTGGAAGAGCAGTCACTGTAAATCTGAGTGGTAGATCTGAAATGAGGGGAAGCTTTGCTGATTTTATAATCCAATCATTTGCAAGCTAAAATGCTGTTTTTTATTTTCCTTGCATGTACCCCTCAAATCTACAGTGACTGCACTTCCAAGTGCACTTGTAGTGCAAAGTGGATTTGCCTTTAGTAAATAACCCCCATTATGTCACATTGTTATGTGTTACAAAATGTCTAAATGTAAGATATACAAATAAAAATACAGAGACACATAAACATAAATGTAACAGAGTCATTCCCCACTTCTTATCTCTCAATGCCGACAAAAAATGCAAAAACAAGAATAGACATTAACATGAAGATCGTAGGTTGCTATATAGAGGTATAATGGAGTATATATAAATAAATATATGCAAATAGTATAAGGAAAACAGCACATATAGCACCATATCTATCTGGCTAAACCAAAGGAATTTCATAAAAGCTGAACGAATACATATGAAATACTCAAGCTGAAATAATAAAATCTACTGTCTAAGTAGCAAAAGGGAATAAAAAGAAAAAGAAGACAACGAAAGAGGGAGAAAAACTCCCAATCCAAAGAAACCACAAAAATGTATGGCCAGACCGAGTGTATATAAAACAAGGATTGTACATAGAACAATATCGGACCTCTGAAAAGTAGAAGCATGCATATGTACTCAGTACTTGGTTTGCAGCAATTACTGCCTCAATGCGGCGTGGCATGGAAGCTATCAGCCTGTGGCACTGTTGAGGTGTTATGGAAGACCAGGATGCTTCAGTAGTGGCCTTCAGCTCTTCTGCATTGTTCGGTCTCATGTCTCTCATCTTTCTCTTGGCAATGCCCAATAGATTCTCTATGGGGTTCAGGTCAAGCGAGTTTGCTGGCCAATCAAGCACAGTAATCCCACGGTCATTGAACCAGGTTTTGGTGCTTTTGACAATGTGGGCAGGTGCTAAGTCCTCCTGGAAAATGGAGCTCATCTGCAGAAGGAAGCATGAAATGCTCCAAAATTTCCTGGTAGACGGCTGCGTTGACCCTGGACTTAATGAAGCACAGTGGACCAACACCAGCAGATGACATGGCTCCCCAAATCAACACAGACTGTGGAAACTTCACACTGGACTTCAAGAGAGACAATTTAAAGGCTCAGGAACCCTTTGCAGGTGTTATGGCTTAATTAGCTGATTAGAGTGGGACACTTTGAGCCTAGAATATTGCACCTTTTCACAATATTTTAATTTTATGAGATTGTGGATTTGGGGTTTTCATGAGCTGTAAGCCACAATCATCACAATTATGACAAATTACAGCTTGAACTATCTTGCTTTGCATGCAATGAGTCTATCTCTCGTATATCAGTTTCACGTTTTAAGTTGCATTAGTGAAATAAATGAACTTTTACACAATATTCTAATTTTTCGAGTTTCACCTGTATATTGAATTTTTCACCTACAGACTCGCATTCCCATTGGCTTGAACTACGAATGGGATGTCAAACATCGTCACCAGCTGATGTACCTGTTATGTGTGTCGTGTACTTTTTTCAATAAGTGGAGCACCTGTACAGCAACAGCACTCCCACACTACAAGCAACTTTAGTTAGATGACCCTTCAGTTCTGGTATGAATTTCAAGAGGTACTGTACACACACGCACACACAAAAAGCATGAGGTCCCTCAAAAAAATCAACAGCAAACCCTTATCTAAGCATTCAGTCTAGGAGGACCAGAATAGGGATGAGAATGTGGCCCCCCTCATGAACCATATCAGAGCACATTGCCCTCAACATTTACCGTCCATCACATCATCTAGCAATGAAAGTCCACATCATTTATGATGCCCAACATCCACGGAAGAAATAAAAATGATTGACACATGTCTACTTTCATCGCTTCATTCCCACTGAATGACAGGTCTGGTGGATGACAGATGATGTAAACAAAGGGGTTTAAACAGCCACTAGACCAGGGTTATGAGGAAGAGGCCCTGCTCCTCTTCAACATATTGGCAAGGTCTTTTGTTGGGTGGGGTCTCCTTCAATTTTAAAGGGCATGTGACCTGGTGTGGTTTAGGGGACTGCATGCTCATGGCACCCTTTTCTGGCCTACCTTGGTTTTAATGGGGCCTGGTTTAAATTTTGGGTGGGGTTTTATCTTTTTTTTTTATATGGGAGTTCCCCTTTAAAGTCCAGATCAGACCCAAACGCCCAGTATAGAATTTAGGGGTGACATCATTCCTTTAAGTATATACCAGACTTGAAGAACCCCCCCCCCCCCACAGTTTTTTTCCTAAACTATGTAATAATGTATATAAAGGAGGTAGACATGTAAGTGGGTCAGTGACATCACTAATTGTTAAGGACTCGGTGGTGCCCCTCCTTACACATCCCTGGCCTGGTGGATGTGGGGGTCTACCTTTCTTTACTGTGGTCACCAAAAATATTGCTTGTATATAACACACCACACATTTGTATTTTATTAAACAGAAAAAAATAATTTCCTACAGTATAAATCCATTGTCAGTCATGCTGCCCAATGAAGTTAATTCACGTCAGTAAGGACGAAAGATGCCTCTCTCCCTCCTAAAAAGCCCAGAGACAGTTAAACGCAGCTAGTGAAGAGGAAGGAGAAGGCAAAGCCAAGCTGCGCTGTGTATGTAAATGGACACACAGAGCATGCCTCAGGAGTGAGGCTTGCTATGGTGGGCACTCGCAGGGGGGGGGGGGGGCCAGGAGCTCCAGCAGGGGTCCCACGATAAGGAGGATCAGTGCTGCTATGTAAAAAAATGATATGTTTGATATAAAAAAATTAAAATAAATATGGGTTTACAATCACTTTAACCTTTAGAGGTTAGGTAAATGTTAAAGGTTACTATTTGGGGTTAAGAGTTACTTTTAAGTATTGGGGAAAGGTTAAGCTGTAAAGGGGTGAGGTATAGGGGTAAGGTATAGGGTTAAATGTTATGGTGAGGTTAAAGATAAGTTAGAGGTCAAGGTTATAGATAATTAAAATGTAATTAACATTTGTTACAGTATTTTCCCAGGATTTCACATGCAGATCGGAGAGCACTAGACTTTCACTGTCGAACACTAAAAAAAATGATTTTATTGGGTACAACCAGCCTAAAGTCATAGCTTCAATGTATTGTGGTGTAAAGTGACTGAAAGAGACACTTGTATATTGCATGAAACAATCAAAATGACACAAGTAGATAAGAATGATTTTTTTTTACATACATCAAGCCAACAGAAGATTATTCTGTAAAGCTCACCACCTTCAGGAAGAAAAATGTATTTTAAAATGGTATAAAAAATTGTCATGCCTGGAAAATTACCCAGATAAAAGGAAGTGACAGATTATTTAAATTTGCTTTGGTCATTACTACTTACACACTGCTCATTTTCTGTCATATCCTTATTTCGGCTTTTATTGCCTATTTTGTGATTTATAGTGAGACATAAAAAGACTGCCTCTCCTCAAGCAGCCAAAACAGTGATGTTATTCTGTTAGTGAATTTGATTGCATCCTCGTAGTCTTTTGATTCCAGTTGGCATTTAAAGATTGAACCACACGTGCCACACTACACCTTCCTGCATGATACTGTTCTCTGCCGATCCGTCTTATCTGTAGCTGCGATGATGCACAGCCTTTTTCCTTTCTTTCTTTTGGAGGCTTGTGTGGTTTTCTTGATGTTTGTGACAGGCCACGATAGGGGAAACTCTTATCACTGTTGGGCTTGGAGGCCTCGGTAAATTGAAAATTGCAAATGAAATCCACTGGGTTTGAATTCATCAGCTATTATGTCAGATGACCTTTGGCAGCTGCTGATAAAAATGAGAGAATGTTAGCTCTGATCCAATTTTCAGCACTAACCATTCCTTTTCAAATCTTTTCTCCGCCAGGCAGCAGACACATGGGAAGTGAAAATGATAGGGTTTCAAGTGAGCTTCATTGTGTTGCAGATTAAGATTTTCTACCCCTATTTCTAGAGGTCACCCCCCAGACCCCTGTCTAGTATCTACCTATTGTCCAATCAGTTTCAATATCTGCTTGAGCGGACATGTAAGCCATCCTTACAGATAAGTGCCTACAGGAGAAAATGTTGGACTTAATAGTTTTGCTTAGGAGACATGAAGGGTCATAGTATACTAATATTGACTGGCACATGTTAGTTTAATCTTCCCTTCTATGGAATGTCACACTAGATTTTTTCAGAGAGCCTCATTCCAACTTGTTTTTTTCTTCCTCCTCGCTCCTCTAGCATAGCTGTAGTTTATTTTTTATTTTTGCATAAATCTTTATATTCATGAATCAGTGATATTTCAGAACAGTCTGCCATAGACTAGCAGGTGCAGCTTTTCAGCTAAATGATGAAACCTGCAAACGGAATAATAATGCTGTAAACGTCAATACGGATAAACAATCTATTAGTCTCTTCCATGTACAGTTTCTGTTAAAATAAATTACATCCTGCCATATGGGTATGCCTTTTGAAAGCGGTGTATAACTTCGTCGACAAGTATGTGACTGAATGGGTATTTAAATGTCCTATCCAGAGAAGCATCATCTGAAAATCTCTTAGTCACTGTTTGTGTCCTTGTGACTACAGGTGGCTAAAAAATAGTGCTGCAATAGAATTCTTTGAATCCGGGTGACTTTATCTTTATAGATTTATGGCAATTACAAGGATGCTTTTTGAAGGATGAGTTAATGAACCTCTTTCATGCTGTGTATTTTCAAATTCTCATCTACATATCTTAATTAAATATTTAGCCTTTTAAGGCTTTTATTTTAAAAAGTACAAGGTGTTTTTATCATTTTGTTTTTTAAACCTTGCTGGAAAAAGAAAAAAAAGTTGAATATTTAGATGTCTCCATTGGAGTTTTTGTAGTTAGTATATTGCTGTTTATTAGATTTTTGCTATGTTATTTATAGAGCACGATAAAAAAGGTGTTTTCTGACAGTCCCTAAAAAGGTAAAAAGCTGTGCAATATGTAGTAGTAACTCATAGTAGAAAATTATGGACCATCTCCTGTTCCAACCCTTCTAAACAGAGATAACTAGTATACATTACTAAGAGATTATTAAACGTTGGAAGGTATAATTAGCCAATAGTAGACAAAATACATGCAATTCTCCTACTATTCTAGAACAATTCAGAATATAACGCTACTATTCACAAACTGATTACATTAAATATCTTTAAGGATGGTGTACACAGTTAATTTTTTTTTTTGTGAGAGATTTTCCCCTTTTTAAAATAGTCACATCACTTTAAAAGAAATCCTGATATTGTACATTAAAAGGGAACTATTTTTGCTAATGAATTGTGCATAGCGAATATTCTTATATTATGACCGTAAATGTTTTTTCTGCTTGCAGAAGACTAGTTGGGAGTGTTTCTCTTTTAAGTTTGTTTTCTAATAATTAGGGATGAAGCCAGACATGTTCAGATCCTAGTCCATACCCTACTGAGCTATCTTGCCAGGAAGCTGTCACTGTACCGGGCCAATCATATGTGACCAGGCTATTCCTTGGCCCACAGCCTCACGTATCCCTGCCCTTGTATACGTGCAGCTGTGGGGCGGGGAATGTTTTGTCTACGTATGATTGGCTCAGTATAGGATAGGTGAATGTTTCCTGGTGGGATCAGACTAGGAACCAGACATGTTTAAGCTCATCCCTACTAACAAGGCAGAGGTAACATGGTCCTTAACATAATAAATGAGAAAAGGAAAGTTGATCTTTAAATCTGCCAAAAAGACTTTAGAGATTGTAAGAGTTCATTCACACCAAGTGCATTGAGCCGTGTTATCAGCATTAATTATTGCAGGTTCAAAGCAAAGGTACATGGAAAACAAGTCCAATTCACACCATACATTTGTGGTGTGTGTTGCATACAATTGCAGTATGTATTTAGAGCAACACACTGCAGTGTATACAGTGAAATTAAATGTCATTTAGTTGCATTTAAACTTAAAGAAAGTGAAAAAAAAGGAAAGATGTAAATTGTGCAATGCATTATAACAACGCATTGTATTGCCCTACACAGAAAACACACCAGTGGGTGTGCATTATACAAAAAAAAAAAAACGCCCACTGGTGTAAACAAGCCCTGTCACTAGCTTTAACACATCAGTCTTTGTTTTTCTGTATCCCCTCCTGCCAGTAAAGGCTCAATTCACAAAGCTTCCTAGAAATAGTCGTTGCCATTACCAGCTATGCCAGTGGCTGCACAGTCATTAGATGTTATGGTTCACCATAACAACCATTAAAGCTGTGCAAAGACAAAAAAAATATGTGGAGTTCTTCCAGAATTTGGAAGCTACCTTTAAGAGCCCTCCAGATATCTGACTCTACTGAAATGAGAAGAGGTATATAGTACCCCTGGTTACTCATTCATGAATAGAAAGATACAAAGTATCCATCATCAATCACATTTTCCAGCAATGTTGATTTAAGTCAATCACAATGAACCATACCCACTGACCCACCAATCCTATGCGCTCCAGCCGAACTCTTGCCACAAATGACCTTTCCTCAGCTGGTAGCTGAATGTAAAGGGGTGGAGAATGCTTCCTGACAACACTGACAATATTTAGCTAATGACGTCATCAGTGGTCGACCTTTTTTTTAAAAAACAGCTGCTTGCTGGGCAGATGTAATTCATAAATATGTAATGTGTCACCGGCGCAAAAATGATATTTATATTTGTTGTGTAATGAAGATCTGCTGCAGTACTGTGTACACCTCAAATAATAAAGTGTAGAAAGTATATATTAAAAAATGTGTTACTGCGCCAATCCTACAACCTTATTGTTATGATGGTGAACCCAATGTAATTATACAAAAACGTTACAATAATGCCATATACCAAATACCTGTGAAGATGAAAAATAAAAAATAAAAGATATTAGTTTGAAACAAGTCCAGTGATATGAAGTAAAACCAGTATTATAAAGAAAGTCCAACACTGTGGTGCTCCTTGTTGTACAAATAAATAAGTGACTACTATTCCACTAAAACGTGCCACCATCACCAACTTCTGAAATGGGCACTCACCAGAACTAGATTTAAAATACGCCTGTAGTTTTAGGTAAATCTCTCCTCGCAGCAAATGCGCAATCAACCTCCACCAATACACTCCAGACAATTCTCTCACCAGGTTCCTAGTTGTTGCTTTTTATTATAAGACAAAGGACTAATCATAGCGTAGTATGTCCAAACTAGTTTATTATAAAATATAAATATAAGGTCTCACTCACAAAGTTCGGTGCCTCCAGACCGGCACCAAGTCCTTCCAGCAGTGCTGAGCGAAAGACGCTCACCAATGTGTGTATTCCTTCTGCCGGCGTGCGTTCCACACCTCCATCGCCGTGCAGATCAGCGGCAGGAGGTGACGTATGACGTGTACATCCAACGTGATACGCGGAAGCCAGTAGGCGTTTCGCAATCCACCGTGCGTCATCAGGAAGCACGGTCACGGAGAGTGTGGTGGGCGCGCGCCCGCCACACGGCTTCTTAAAGGGGTACCCCCATTTGCCCACTGCTGCCATTCTGCCGACGCATATCGGTGTGCAGCGGTCGGCAAGTGCTTAAAGTTGAACTTAACCTTTAACTCAGTACCAGCTGAGCGGAACCAATAAGTCTTTGGCAGGAAAAAAATGCATATTTAAAATGTGTATACAGCTATTTTCCTATATTTTAGCTTTATTCAAAAACATAATCAGTCTAATTCAGTTAGGACAGTGGTTCTCAACTCCAAACTTCAAGGTGCCTCAACAGGTCATGTTTTTAGGATTTCCCTCAGATGAAACAGCTGTGGTAATTACTAAGGCAGTAAAACTGATCAAATCACCTGTGCAAAATAATGGAAAGCCTGAAAACATGAACTGTTGGGGGTGCCTTGAGGACTGGAGTTGAGAAATAATGAGTTAGGCAGTGTAGAGAGCAATGGTAGGGGATGTTAAACCATAGCAACCAATCATAATATGTTGTTTTAACTCTTGATTATAGTAAACTAAAATATTGTTTTTCAAATAATTATTGATTCCTGCATTGCCTTATTGAATAAGCCTGTAACATTATTTAGTCTGTATGTTAGGAGTTGTAGGAATTGCTGAAATTCTTAATTACATACTACACTTTGTATTCTACATACACACTCAGTTAAGAACCAATTTTTCTAGTTAAAAAAATAAATACAACTTGGTTATCTGTAAACATTCTGCTGAACGTTCATTCTTTCTTGCCGCATCAACAAATTTGTATTGTGTACGGATTACAAATATATAGCCAGTGATAAAAAGCACCTTATCTCAGGTTTGTATGTGGCTGTACGTATCTGAATGCATTTTCGAGGATGTAGATCCAGAATACATTTTATCCTGTTGCTTTCAACTGGCAGAAAAAAAAATCATTATATATAATGAGGTACATCGCTAACGTGATGAACCTGATGTAAAGAACAAATGTTGATAAGTGGCTAAACAAGGGTTAAATTTATACAAAATAAATATGTACATAAATAAAGAATCAATGAAAAATGTGAAAAAAGTTCCAAAATTGGTGAATAGGAATAATAAGCCAAAAAAGGCAAAAAAAGTCCATATACTGTGATTCATATCGGTGCATATAGATTAAATGTGTAAAGAGAGAAGTCTTCTTCGAACAAGAGGTCACGCAAATAGTGATAATGTAGTCTCCTTACCAGAGGTGGATGACCGCTATTACAGCGGTCTCTCTAGGCACAGGGATTTAAAGCCTCCCCAATAGACTCACTCCAAACGGTCGTTTTAGGCAAAGTCTCCCCAATAGACTCACTCCAGATGGTCGTTTAAGCACAGGGTGATGACTCAATGTCTCATGAAATAAGAAACGAAAAGAGGCCCCATAGCATAATACCGTTTAAGAGTAGTTTATTCAACTAAAGTATTGCACTTACACTTAAGCTGAAAAGATCTCGCGGTGAGTACAAACGTGGAGGGATGCGGCGTCTCCTCGAATTTTCTCCTGTCCGTGGGGCTCCGTAGCTGTGTAACTCCGTGTACATAACGTGATGACGTCAACTCAGCTAGGCCACACCTGCTTTCAAACTTTTGGTATCCTAGGTTTTTGGTACTGGCAGCTTTTTATCCCAACATCATTTTGGGCATTTCTCACGTTTATACACTTATCTTTTAGTGCAGTGTTTTTTCCTTGTTTGGAAAATATTTTTTATAGAAAATAATATCAACTATATTTCACAAAACATGTTCTGCTCATAGTTTTTTTCTGTATGACCACCACACACCATTCTAAAATATGGATAAATGTACTATCACCTTTACTAATGATTTATAAAAGGTTTGAGTTCTTGATTTTATTAGGTTTAAATTACAGATATGGGATGTGGGTTTCTACAGTGATATTATGATATTACCAGTTATATTTTGACTATGCATTATTGTAGACATTAAAAGCTGTTTTAAAACCTATATGTAGTGTAGACATTAAAAGCTGTTTTCAATCCCATGTGTAGTAACCCATAGCAATTAACAGCTGAGCCCAATAAACAGATGTGTAGTATTGCAATAAATATTATGCGTATGTGCATAAATAAATGTAGTCATTGTCCACACCATGCTAGTTCAAACCCAGCAGCTTGCACAGAGTGAAGTAGTGTTAGACCTTATGTTTTATTTTGGGTTTGTTTCTGTTGGGGATAATGGTGATCAGTGGAGGCTGAATGTATATGTTTTTGGGGGGGGGAACAAACAATGCACCCACAGACAGCCCCCCTCCCGCGGTAGGTTGGGTTACCCATCACTCCCGCGAGCATCTCCTCTCTCCTCCTCCACCTAGGGAGCCAATAGGATTGCTTCTCCTTCCAGCCAATCGGGTGACATGTCTTGACCAGTTTCCTGATTGGCCAGTAGGAGGATCAGGAAGACACACAACTGGGTGGGCTCGGGGCACAGTGCTCTGCGCCCCGAGCCCACCCTTTTTTTTAAACCTATTAGATCCTCTGGCTCTAATGTGCTTAAAAAAATGAAATTCATGCACCCGGCGCCCTGCATGTAGATTAGGGGGCCAGATGCATGGATAGGGGGGGTGGCACAACGTCACCACTGTTTCTCACTTCCTGGGGTCTACCGAGAAGAAAGGGGTATATGGTCAAAAAATTTCCTTTGGGAATTCATACAAGTGTGATAAATAATTCCCGCAATATTTGTAATATGTGTGTAATGCCAGAGGGAGCCCTCTGCCTTGTGTAGACAGTCACTAAGAATTCTGTGCAAATGCGAATAGATGGGTATTCAGTCGAATGAAGCTATAGAAAGGGTATAGAAAAGAATCACATTTTGTTTCTTTGCAGCCTAAAATGAAGACAGACATATGCTTTGTCTTATCCAGCTATATTTACTCAGTGCAATTTATAACATCCAAGTAAAAGATAGAACAGCAACATTTTAGAAATAAAAAAATAATAATTTAAAACAGAATCGCTGTGTTGAAAAAAAAAGGATTGCCCCCTTGTGCCAGTATTTTGTTGAACCACCTTTTGCTTTAATTCCAGCCTTTAGTCTGTTGGGATACATCTCTACTAACCTTGCACATCAAGACTTTGCAATATTTTCACACTTTTCTTTGCCGAACTGCTCAAGTTCAGTTAGATTTGATGGTGACCATTTGTGGACTGCAGTCTTCAAGTCATTCCATGATTTTCAATGGAGTTTAAGTTTGGGCTCTGACTAGGCCATTCAAGGACATGCATATTTTTCTCTTTCAACCACTGTGTGGTAATTGTTGCTGTGTGCTTTGGGTCATTGTCATGTTGGAAGGTAAACCTTCTTCCCACTGACAGCTTTCTGGCAGAGGGAAGCAGGTTTTCTTCAAGAATATGAAGGTATTTTACCCCATCCATTTTTCCTTCTATCCTGACAAGTGCTCCAGTCCCTGGTTTAGAGGATATTACAGGATATTACCACCTCCATGATTTACTGTAGGAATGGTGTTATTTGGATGGTGAGCTGTATTGGATTTCCGTCAGACATATCGGTTGGTGTTGAGGCCAAATAACCCTTAACATCACAGCACCAGTGCATGGAGTGTCCACATGCATCACTCTGACTTTCCTCATCTGCATACTTGATTAATGTCTGTCACTCAGAAATAAGTTAGGCTGAAAAAGGTAAGGCAGCTAGCATTTCCACAAGTAGGGGCCATCAATGGCTGCCTACATAACGTATTTATCGCGGTATAACGCGCTCCCACGTATACCGCGCACCCCTAAAGTGGCCCCCAATCCTGTGGAAAAAAAGTTTTTTTGTTTTTTTTGTACTTACAGTTTTGGTGTCTTGCGCGGCGTCCATCGGCGGCCTCGTCGGGTCCGGCGTCCTTCTGCGGCTTCGGGTGTCCTCTTCGGCGGGTCCGGGCTCCGTCTTCGGCGGGTCGGGTGTCCTCTTCGGCGGGTCCGGTGTCCTCTTCAGCGGGTCCGGTGTCCTCTTCGGCGGGTCCGGCGTCCTTCTGCGGCGTCCTCCCCGCTCGTTTCCCGCGCCGAGTTTGAATACTGCGCCAACATATACAGAGCGCAGTACACTTGTGTATTGTCGGCAATGCTCAGCTACCCGCGCTGACGTCCTGTGTGTCCAGGACGTGAGCGCGGAAGGAGCCGAGACTGCCCGACTATACCCAAATGTACTGCGCTCGGTATATGTCGGCGCAGTATTCAAAACTCGGCGCGGGAAAGCGGGTATCGGCGTATACCGCGCACCCACGATTTTGCCCTGATTTTCAGGGCAAAAAAGTGTGCGGTATACGCCGATAAATACGGTAATTCTCTCAATATATATTACATTTAGGCTCAGTTCATACCATTGCGAATTGGATGCGGCTTCGCTGCATCCAATTCGCAATAGCAGGAGACTTTGACTGGCTTTCTGTAGAACCGGTTCACATATCTCCGCTGCGGGCCTGGTGCGTTTTCCACAAATTCGGGCTGAAATCGGACCTGAAACGGTGAACTAGGATGCATTGGACACCTGCTGTGAGATGGATTCGGTTCATGTGTGAACCCAGCCTTAAAGCAAGTAAGTGTCCCAGACAAAGTCAAGAAATAGCAGATGGTTACGAATGAGAAATCGTTAATCACCGTACTCAGCAAGAATTCTTGAGCTGCTGTAATTAAAACTTCAACATTATTGATTATAAGAACATGCTCCAAAAAAACATTAGAGTTGATTTTTTTTTTACTGTAAGAAGGTTAGAAGTTTGTTTCAACAGGCTTGCAAGAAAAGCAATTGAATTTTATTTGAGATTATTTGAGCCTCTTTACTCAGCAGTTACCTAAAATGTTTTGCTGTGGCCACAAGATAAAGCAACTTTAAGAAATCAAACTGCAATACTTGCACAAAAGAAGAACAAAAAAACAGTAACTGTACAGGACTATTGCACATTATACAGTCCATTCTACAGACTTACCTGTCACCCTCTTCTACCTAAATACTGTAGATTTTATTTTAAACGAACAAAGTGTATTTTTGAGTACATGTACAAACAAATGTACTAAATAACGTTTTTTTTTTGCCGCGACATGCATGAACTCTGGCCAAACTACATACAAATTTTAATAAGCTACATTTGAACATCAGAAAATATTTATGATCCTGTTTAGCAAAGTTTTGATTTACATATCTGCCACCATAGGTGTGTGCAGCCTATTGCATTAGGGTGCACACTCCAAAGTTCAAAAACAGAGCAACATAGACAGTGGCTGGGGGCAGACACGGCTGCGATGCTATGCTTTGCAGCCATGGCAGAAATTATAGAAGCACATGTGAATGAGTCCTTAAAATTTGTTTTATTTTATTTTTTAGAATAGTATATATATGTTTTTTTTAGATTTTTATTTAATTATATTTGTTAGTTGCCCTGTTGGGGGCTTTGGTGAAATATCAGGGGTCTAAATAAATGAATGAATAGGAAGCGCTCAGAGGCTTCCTGTTCATTCACAAACTGAGGCATAGTAAACATAGTTTTCTATTCTTCTGCAATGACTGGACAGAGGAGCGATCTGTCCCAATCACTGTGTTTATCCAAAAACATTATATATCAACTGGCTCCTTCCCCTACTTTTCATACTGGAAAATCCCCCTGTGTGACCGCAGCAACTGCCATCAAGAGAGGAGAGGCGAAAGCTGGAAGCCATGCAGCGGAAGGAGCCACACAGTGGAGGGAGGAGCCAGAAAGAAAGAGGAGGGGGCGCAGATACTAGAACTGATCGCCCTGCAGTGCAGTTGGAGGGAGAGAGAGGAGGAGAAGCCAGCAGTTCTGCAGGGGAAGGAACAAGAGGATCAGTGTCTGCAATAAGGCAGTACAGCTGATCCTTCTGCTCGGCAGGTGCCAGGGTCCCCCTTTTTGAACAGATATGGCACCGGGGCCCAGCACAGAAGGGCCAGCTGTATTGCCTTATCAGGAGCCCTTGCGCACTGGGTGATAAGGGTGTTGTCACGTACCTGGTCAGAGGCCAAAATGCAGAGAGGGCTCCCTTTGTGGCTAAGTGTAGTGCATCCCTGGAGATGGTACAGATGATGCAGTGCCCAAAGAAGAACAGGTTGCCAGATGGGTTCTGAAGAGTAGGACCAATGGTCAGCTGATGTATACTGGATGCAGCAGGATACACAGCTGTAACAGAGTCTCTTAAAGAACCTCAGTAGTACTTGGCAGTAGTGCACGCAGGAGACGGTAGTGAAAGCCAGGCCAGGGGTCAAACATGGTGGATCCATCAGGAGCAGATGCGGGTGGCAAACAGGAACTAGCCAAGGTCATACACAGGAAGGCAAGCCAGTAGTAAAGAGCAAGGTCCGTAATTCTGTGGTCATATACTGGAGACAGCAGCAGAGTCAGTAGAACAAGCCAAGGGGTCAAAGCCATGAGAGGAGATCAGACAGGTCAGAGGCAAGCTGGGTCACAACAGGAAATCCAAGCATAAATGCACAGGGCTTAGGAACACAGGAAGGCTGACGACAATCCAGGAATTTGTGAGAGGAGCTGCTGTCCTTATATAGGCCAGTGGATACTGGCAATTAGAGTGCTTTGCGTACGCCTATACGCCGTTGCGTACACAGATTCGCCATTGCGTGCCATTCGTTAATGCGCATGCACGAATTAGCAGGATTATTTTGGATGTTGGTATATTTGCCAAATCTTCTCGGAATTCTTCACTGACAGGTGTGCCCAGGCACACCCGGCACACCCCTTGCGCACACCTATGTCTGCCACACTGTTTAGCCAGGGGGGCTTATGCTATTGTTGTATGCGGTATTATATTATGAATGTATAGTATATTTATACAGATTTTTCTAATTACAGTTCCATCCTTTTTTTACAATTTTTTTGATACATATGCCCTCTTCTTTTGATTATGTTTAGATTTGTACATAAATCGTCTAGACTCAATGACCACGTTCTGTATCGGTAAAGGAGACTTCAGAACACAACTGTTATCATGTAACCTGAAAGCACAAGGCTTCCCATATATTCTATCTTGTTTCACAGTTATGGAAATTTCTTGTCCCCATGCCTTCAGATGCTCTAACAGCCCTTTTTGGCCACAGGTTCTCATCCATTGACTGGTCTTCTAGGATTGCACCTCAGTGCACCTACTGTAAGTGTTATTTCCTGTGTGGTATGTCTCAGGAAGAGCACTTCAGTGGTAGGATCTCTTGTGCATAGGAGTTTGAATGACCAAAATTTCCTATAAAGCCTAATCAATGTGATTTCTATTTTTCCACTAGAGTACCTGAGGGAACACTGATTTAGTAGCTGTAAAAACTACTGGTCTATTTTACAATCCCATGCCACGCCTTTTGCATGTTAGATGTAAGAGCTTGAAAATTAAAATTATAAAAAAAGCATGTTTAATGGCAATCAATGTGTTTTTTTTCTAAATATGATAAGAAATTAAAAACCTTGAAACAAAAAGCTATTGATATTGCTGCAACATAATACCACATTAACAAAGAAATAAGCATCAGAATTCTAAAGGAAAACCATTGAGGTTTAAAGAATTGTTCTGTCTCCATGCCCATTAAATCATTTAGTGTTGAGACTGCCAGCTATGGTTCCAATTAGTGCCAATTGTGATGTTGATTTTACATCGTGTGGACACCTGCCCACTTAAATTGGACTGAGACCACCAACTCATATTACATAGGCAACTTAATGGCTATCAAAAAGATTTTACTCGAACAATAGATTAATCAAGGCAAGTTTTGATAGGCAGTGGTTTCACACTCTTTATGCAAAATTTTAAATTGCTCAATGCTTTATACAGTATTAGGCATGTGGAGTGCTAGCCCCTAATTCATCATAAATATACACATAACTGTTGTCAAAAGATTCTTCTGAGTAGGAAAAGATAGGTATTTCTGGTTTTGTTTTGTTAGCCATTGATGCTTGGAAAAATGAAAACAAATGAGGTTTGAAGTCTGCTTTAGCAAATCAGCAATTGAGTTAAAATTTAGTTGCCTTTGAGCTTAACATTACAAGTCATGTGTATGAACAGAATCAGTCAGATCCAGCATATTGCCCTGTAAGTTTATTACTGAGTTTGATGCAATAAAAAAGTGTCTATAACATTTATAATTGGTAAAACCCTTAAGAGGTCAATTTCAACTGAAAATTTTAATCTCAGTATTGGACAAGAGCCAGGGGGTTTTCTATTCTCTTTTAAATATTTTATTGTGTTTTACAAGGTACAATAAATGTATGCTTTAAGAACATATTTATTAATACAATAAAAATAGGAATATGTTATATGCTTCTAAAATGACAAGTAGAAGTCTAGCTACATTATTTAAGATGGTATAGTGATACAATATATTGTCTGTTATTTATATCAATAGTTGTGATTTCAGAATTGGTAACAGTGAGCATTGAATAAAAGTTAATAAACAAATATATGATGGGGACAAAGATGTTAAAGGGATGGTAGGTCTAATTGTTGTGGGATAGTAGGGGGATAGGAAGATATTACCAGGGCCAAGGTCCTGCTCTATGGCTTGGCAGTTCCTGGAAGAGGGATTCAAAATCCCAACTCTCCTAAGTGTCCCCGTTTGTAGTGGAACATAAAATTGCGGAAGAGGGTAGGAGAAATTTGGGTATAGGGGTGGGAAAAGGGATAGAGGGGTCTCCAGAGAGGACTGTTGGGCTAGTGAACTAGTATGGTTTAGGTGGAAAGATAATGTAGTTACATGCCCTCAAGGTTAAAGTAACAAACTATCTAAACCCGGAGGAAGGTGATGTTCGATCCATGGTTTCCAAATAGATTCAAATTTGGGTATTTTGTCAAGAAAGACTGTTTCAGTTTTTGCATGAATCATAGCTTGTGTCACTCTTTGTTTAACAGACAGTATGCAAAGTGTGGTGTTTTTCCATGCTTTTGCTATGGTTTGCTTAGCTGCTGTGGTTATAAAGAGCATTGTACCCCTTCCCATTCACCTCAAAAAGCAGTGAAATGTAAAAAAACAAAAACATTTTTTTTTGACAAGACCTTTATTGATAAAATATCTGTGAGCTTTCTTCTCCCACCCGCCGTCTCTCCCTAAGCTGACTTCTCCCGCCGCCATCTCTCCCACCGCCGTCTCTCCCTGAGCCCTCTTCTCCCACCGTTGTCTTTTCCCACTGCCATTTCTCCCGGTGCCATCTTCTTCTGCCGCAGTTTCTTCCACCGCCGTCTTCTAGCCAAGCTGTCTTCGGGAAGAGATAACATCTGGAGAAGAGTAGTCTTCTACCTCGCTGCCGGTTACCCGCGTAAAAAAAACCCCGCTCTTCTGTGGCTGTCTTCCTGCCTGCCGTCTCTCCCCGAGCCTTCTTCTCCCTCCGCTGTCTCTCCCACCGCCATCTTATACCACTGACCTCTCCCTGAGCCATCTTCTCCTGCCGCTATCTCTCCAGCAGCCGTCTTTTCCCAGTGCCCTCTTCTCCTGCCGCTGCTTCTCCCACCGCCATCTTCTCCTACTGCTATATCTTCCCGGTGCTGTCTTCTGTGAGAAGACTGCACTGGGAAGAGACAGCAGTGGGAGGAGAGTGGTCTTCTTCCTCTCCGCTGGTTACCCTCTGTCTTCCTCTATTGTGTTGTCGCCCTCTGTGTGGAATCTCTTATATAACCATGGGGCATGGCCATCCAATGACATCACCCGGAAAGCACACCCCTTGTGATGGTTTTAAAAATGCAAAATGCACTGCAAAACGTGCATCAAATGCAGCTGCATAGATGTGAACCTAGACTTATTCCTGACTGCTATTCTCTACAATGTTTGTATTTATGCATCTGTTGCCCCTTAATCTGAAACCACGATTGCCATCATGGGATGCCCTGTGTATTTGTGTTTATGTAATAATAATAATATAAAATTATGCGCTAATTCAAAAAGCTATGCAGCAAAAATAGACAAATATACAGGAATGACTATCCCTTATTTAACAAAAAAATAAGAAAAGCAGTAATATTCCATAATAAGTTAAACAGTGATGAAGTGTGCCAATTCAAGAAGCTGAACAGCAAAAATAGACAAAAATGCATAAATTACTATCTCTAATTTAAAAAAACAAAATACAATTCTATGCGATAACATGTCAAACAGTGATAAAAGTGCTTGAATCAAAAGAAGATATTCATTTGATTTTACATAAAAAAATAATAAAATATCTGCTTTTAATTTGATCACTTTTATCACTGCTTCACATATTACCGCATTTTTATTAATTTTTTGCTTCTTGAATTTGTGCACTTTATCACTATTTCACTTATTGCATATTACTGCAATTTTTGTTTTGTGTTTCTTCTTAAATTAGGGATAGGTATTAATGCATATTTGTCTATTTTTTGCTGCTGAGCTTCTTGAATTAGCGCACTTCATCACTGTTTCACTTATTATCGCATATTATTGCATTTTTTTTTTACATGAGGGATAGTTATTCATGCATATTTGTTTATTTTTGCTACATAGCTTCTTGAATTGGTGCCCTTTATCATTGTTTGACAACATTATCACATCGAATCGCATATTACGGTATTTGTTTTTTGTTATTGAAATTAGGGATAGTCATTCCTGCATATTTTTCTATTTTTGCTGCTTAGTTTTTTTGAATTAACGCACCATTTTTTTTTTTATTATTACATATACACAAATACACAGGGCATCTCATAATGGGAATTGTTGTGTTTCCAGATTGAGGGGCAACAGATGCATTAATACAGAGATTGCAGAGAATAGCCAGCCAGGAATAAAGCTACAGAAGACGTCAACAGAATGTAAGAAGAAAATAGTAGACATTGCACACAATATAGGAGGCAAATCTAGCCATTTATAGACTAAGCCCAATACAGCACAATAGAGAAACCAGTAGTGGGGGAACCCTCCGCTCATCTCTCTGCTTTACTGTCAGAGATAGAAGGCATGCCTAGACCAGAAAGGCATCATGTGACCCGAGACCTCTGTAGAGTGAGGTGAGCCAGGTATTGATGGTGACAAAAGTATCCTCCTTTTCCTATTTCCCATGAAAGGGATCTCTCTGTATACAGTACGATGCATGGGTCTCTCTGTATACAACACAATAAATGTATATCACTGTGTACAGTACATGGATCTCTTTACAACACAATACAGTCATCTCTCTATATACAATGCATGGCTCTCTATAAACACCCTCTATAGCTGGCGGTATTCTGCATTGTTACTGTATTGCTGGGATTTTAGTCCTCTATACAGTGGTGGAACTACCAGATTTCACCAGGTCTTTGAGGTTTCTATTTCCCTCTATTGTTAAATACACACATTTTCTGCTAAATATCAGCAAATAAACAAGGAAAAATAAAACATTCCAAATTGTGCTACACCAATGGGATATTCTGGTTAGTCACTCCTTGATTTCTACCTCCCTGAACTCCATATCAGATCTCATGTTTAACACTCAACTCTCTACACACCACTTCCAAGGTGTTTCTATGGCTTCCCCAGCACCAATTAAAGAAAAACCTTATACACAGCAGGGATTAATGATGAAAATTCAGCCACAGTGACCCCTGTGGTGGGATAACTATTGCACAACATAACTGAACCAGAACTTGCAGCAGACTTGCAGAATGTTTTCAAAGAAAGTTTATCTGGCGTCATGCAATGCAGACTTACTGCAATTGTGCAACAAACTTGTAAAGCCTGGCAAGTCTAGCAATAGCTTAGCAAGTCATTTTCAAACTTGCAGCACAATTACCTACTATCTGAGTACTGCTTCCACCATGTCCAAACATGGGCCCACCATTTACATTTGCTTTACATAGAAATATGTGCACCTCACCCTTAATATCCTAGTATCCTAACATGTGCCCACTATGCCTATGAGCACAGAGGCATATCTAGTGAAAATGGCACCTATAGCAAGCACTGAAACTGCGTCCCTTTCAAAACATTTGAAACACATCTTTCAGATAACCAGAGACAGGGAGGGACACTGGGGACAGAGAGGAATGCAGTGCGATGAGGACAGAGAGGGACACTGGGCACAGAGAGGGAAGCCAGGGACAGGAGGGACACAGTGCGACAAAGACAGAGAGGGAAGCAGTGTTATGAGGACAGAGAGGGATGCAGTGCGGACAGGGGACACAGGGGATGCAAGAGTGGACACTGGGGGGACCAGGAGAGTATCATGGGGCCTCCTGCGGTCCTGTTGGAGCACAGACCTCCTACATCTGTACTGGCTGCCCCTCCCCCGATGGTGGTGGCCCTGGTGTCCCTATAAAAAATAAAAAGTACACAGCCTCACCTAATGCCTGTAATAATAAGACCTCTCATGGCACGCCTTGCTCCCCGCTGGCCCCTCTTCTCTTCTCGTTCATCCCGGGTGATGTAATGTACAGTACAAGCACCTGGGGTGGATAGGAGGGACTGGCGGGGAGCAGCGCGCCCTGAGAGGTCTTATTACAGCCGCTTCCCATGCTAGACTGTATGTGTTGTAGTCTTGCAGAGCCTCTTATGGGGCCCCCCTAATGGCCCCATGCCCTTGGAAAAATGCCCGAGTGCCCGACGGGTCAGTCCGCCCCTGCTCATTAAACAGTCCACATTCAGTGAACGTTCATGTACTGCAAAGTTTGCAGTACATGAACTTTCACTGAATGTGGACTGTTCGATGAGCTTGTTGCACAAATCACTTTATTACACTTTATTTATGATATCATATTTATGCATATTTATTTAATCTATACTGAGCACTATAGTTGATGACTGGCACACACGCACAATCACACATGATGATGACTTAAAACTTTTAAGTCATCATTATGTGTGATTGTGCTTGTGTGCCAGGCCCAAGCAGCCAATCAAATACAGTGCTCAATATGTATTAAATAAATTATAAATGTGCAAGAGCTGTTCACAAATCACTTTATTACAGTTTATTTATGATATCTTTGGCTATGCATATTTATTTAATCCACTGAGCACTATATTTGGCTGCTTGTATCTGGTTGGCAGTTGGCACACACACATCAACATGATGACGATCAAGAAGTAGTACCTGGTTGGCTGCTACCCTTGGTGCTGCTGCTGGGGGTTTCCCGTTGGGCAGCTATCCATTCCTTCTCCAGTCCTCTCTTCTCCTCCTTGCTTCATGTCACATTCCCCGCTTCGGGGAGGAGATGATGCTGCGCAGAGGATGGTAGGCTGAGCATTAGGCTCCGCCTCTGCCACTGTTACCCTACCCTACGTGGATCCGGTCTGGCCAGTCATCGGCCGTCATGGGGGTGCCTGTCACTCCACTCCCCTCCCTAGGCCAATATTAGCAATTGCTATGCCGGCGCTGTGGCCGGCCTACTGGAGCGTGGTGCCGGCATAGCAATTGCTAATATTGGCTTGGGGGGGAGTGACAGGCGCCCCTATGACGGCCGATGACTGGCCAGACCGGGTCCACATAGGGTAGGGTCGGGTAACAGTGGCGAAGGCGGAGCCTAATGCTCCGCCTACCCTCCTCTGCTTAGCATCATCTTCTCCCGAAAACGGGAAAGATGATGCTGGGGTCTGGGACCGGGATAGTAAAAGGATTAAGGCTTTGAAGTTTTTTTTTTTTAAAGGACTTGTCCCAAGTTGGTGTGTGTGTGTTTTTTTTTTTACATTTTGACACTTTTTTTGAGAAACGGTAGGGGTACAATGTACCCCTTTACCAATTCACATTGGGGGGACCAGGATCTGGGGGTCCCCTTTGTTAAAGAGGGCTTCCAGATTCCGATAAGACCCCCGCCCGCAGACCCCTACAACCACCGAGCAAGGTTTGTGGGGATGAGGCCCTTGTCCCCTTCAACATGGGGACATCCTCCCCATGTTGAGGGCATGTGGCATGGTACAGTTCAGGGGGGGTGCTCTCTCGTCTCTCGCAGGGTTCCCCTTAATATCCATACCAGACCCGAAGGGCCTGGTAATGGAATTTGGGGGGACCCCCATGCATTTTTTTTTCAATGACTTTCAATGACTTTTATCTGTATTGCCGGGACCCGACAATTCATTATAGCTGCGAGTAGTTTTAAATTACTTTTTTCCTTTAGAAATGTCATTTTGTGCAGAGACTGTTATAAATACTGGAAACATGCGTTACTTAACAGGCATACTATAGACACCCCCCCAGATATGAAATTTAAAGGAATATTTCACTTTTACTGTTTCACTTTAAGCATTATTAAAATCACTGCTCCCGAAAAAACAGCCGTTTTTAAAACTTTTTGTTGCATTGATATATGTCCCCTGGGGCAGGACCCAGGTCCCCAAAAACTTTTTATGACAATAACTTAGCATATTAACCTTTAAAATTAGCACTTTGATTTTTCATGTTCGTGTCCCATAGACTTTAACGGTGTTCACGTGTTCTAACAAATTTTTTGCCTGTTTGCATGTTCTGCTGCGAACTGAACCGGGGGATGTTTGGCTCATTCCTATTGAACACACACCTATGTATGACAAGTCACAGTAAAACTGCCACAATCATTTATTAAAGCCAGTCATGCATAAAAAGGAGATTGGTGGCAACAAACAAATCTGGCATGTTCATATAACAATCTATCAAGTGGATCTCTATATTGTTTCTTTGTTGTTTGCAGCAGGATGTTCATACCTGTGTTTTCATTATAGACATGTGCACAACAAAAAAATTCGTATTTTTTTGTTCCGTTTCGTCTCCTTCCGTAGATTCGTAAAGATTCGTAATTTCGTAAGACTCAAGTTTTCCTATTCGGACCCGTTCGTATTTCGTAAGACGCAAGTTTTCCTATTTGGACCCGTTCGTATTTTCGTATTTTAGATAATAATTTTAGTTTAATGGATTTGTAATTTTGTACTTTCGTGAATACATAGCAACACGCGGCTAATCCATATTAAGATATACTTTCTCTTAAGCCCCATAAAAACGGTCTGACTTTTTTCCAACAAACGTCAAAATTAGGGTTTTCCAAAAAATCCGACCGTGTGTACGCTCTATCGGACAAACTTTTTCAGTTTCAAAAGTCCGGCCAACTCCACGGAAAAGTTTGTTTAAAGTCCGATCGTGTGTACGAGGCTTTACACTGTAAAATGTGACTCAGCACAAAAGAGATAAGCTGATTGGCTAAGATATTAAGTAATCACTCACTAACTACACAGGCCAGTGCCCATTCGAAAGAACAATACAAGTACACAAATTTACGAACAGACAAAGAAACGGATTTACAAAACACACAAATGAAAATACGAACATACGAATGAAAATACGAACAGACAAAGGATTTAAAATACGGAATGCAAATCGCTCGTTATGGATGTTATTTTCGTTCTTTTTCTTTTTCGGTGTTTCGTATTTTAGTAAGATTGTCCAATCATACTTTCGTATTTTCGCTTGTTCGTTATTTTGCTTATTCTTAATTCCGTAATTTTCGTATTTTGGTTCTTTCAGCTTTTCGGATGTTCGAATTGATACGAATGTACGAAAACTAACAAATTCATACGAAAATCCATTTGTTACGAACGGGAACGCACATGTCTAGTTTTCAATTGTGACTATGCACAGTATAAAAAAGGGTTGGGAGTTATTTAGATAATTTTCAGTTAAACATAACTAACCTCCCCACTCTTTTTAGGTAAATTTCTGTGACATGTCTGGCCTACTATTCTGAAGAGGTCTTGTTGAATCTTTTTTTTATTAAAACTGTCTTCTCCAGGACAGTTTCATACATTGCAAGCATTTTTAGTCACCTCTGTCTTGAGTGCTAATTATAATATGCTGCCTTGTATAATTACATAATCAGACCTACTGTTATAGTAAAAGAACTGCATCCATTGTATTCTTTAGCTCACAGGGCCAGTTTATATTGCTACAAGGGAAATGTTTCTTCTTTCTAAACCTAGGATCAGTTCTGGGGATACCATACATTTTAACTCAATCTCTATATAGATTTATGGGGAAATAATCTGATCAAAGCAGCAATTTAAGGGAATTATTTAAGGAAATTATATACCCAGGTAAGATATGAACTGGAATCAATCCTGGATATTACTCCATGTTTCTAAATGGTCCCAAAGGACACTAGATGAAGGCCACACACCGCTGTTGGACTTGATCAAAGTAACAATCCTTTATTTCTCCATAGGTGAGACAAGCAGCACAAAGGACTGAGAAACTGTTAACATGTTTCACACAATGAAGTGCTTAATCATAACAAGAAAGTTGTCACTAGGGATGAGCCGAACATACCCGCGTTCGGTTCGCACCAGAACGTTCGAACAGACCGATCGTTCGCGCGAACATTTAGAACCCCATTGAAGTCTATGGGACTCGAACGTTCGAATTCAAAAGTGCTAATTTTAAAGCCCAATATTCAAGTTATTGTTGGAAAACGTCTTTGAGAACCCGGGTCTTGCCCCAGGGAACATGTATCAATGGAAAAAAACGTTTTAAAAACTGTAGTTTTTTCTTGAGTAGCGATTTTAATGATGCTTAAAGTGAAAAAAAAATCCTTTAAATATGGTACCTGCTGGGTGTCTATAGTAGTGGCACGTGTTTAGAAATGTCCCTGCACAACATGAGATTACTCTCAGAAAAAAGTAATTTAATACTGCTTGCGGCTTTAATGTAATGTTTGGTCATTACAAGACCCAGTGCCGATCCTGACCTCCCTGGGGCCCTAAGCAAAATGACATGGCACATTAAAAATGAGAATCGGGGGGGGTGGGGCGCTGACGATAGTGACATGTCACATTAAAGAAAGTCGAGAAGCGGGGTGAGGGGGTGTTCTGCTGTCGGAAATGACTCAGCCAGCGAGTCGAGTTTAGCAGCGGGGTAAGGGGGCGAAGATGACTTCTCACCAGGCAGGGCCTCTAGTAATTTGGGGGGCCCTTTGTAGCTTTGCGGGGCCCTAAGCGGCTTGCATAGTGAGCCTATAGCAAGGATCGGCCCTGACAAGACCGTTTGGCCCTATATACTTTGAACAGCAGTATACAGGTGGTGCAAACAAGATAAGGACTGTAGGTTTCTTAAGTAGAATAAGAACCATGTCATACTTTGCTCCTGCATATTGCACAGTTTCCTAAAGAGACCCTCAACAAACTACATGACACTTGTGCCTGATGAGGCCACTGATGTTCCAGTGGTGGTGGCCCGTGAGACTGTCCATACAGGCTTGGCCCCCCAAAGTGCAGTGCTGTGTGGCAACAATATGTCGATTACAATGCCAGATCTTGGCTCAATAAATTATTGCGTCCCTCAGTAAACTTACAAGAAAAGATTTTACCATTTGTACAAAAATCACACACAGGATTTAGAGACAATTGGGATGGCAAAAAGCGGTCCATCTGAGGAGTGAGAAATTACAGATAACACATAGGTGGCGCTGACCAAGCAGAACCCGCGTAGCCTATCCTCACAGCAGGGAAGAAGAAGAGAGAAATCTGAGGGGATTGCTATGCGTCTGAGTCGTGAGGCGGCTATACTGGGGCTCAGAACGGGAGATGGCTGTGCTGCAGGTCAGTGGGACTGGAGGGGGGGGGTGAGGAGGGGGTCCTGTGTAAGTTCACCTTACAGACTTTTCTGGAAAGATGAATTTACACTTTAAGACCCACAGCAAAGTAAAGAAACCGTTGATGTGTGGGAAACATAGAGACATGTAGCTATGCGCCCTTGATATATACAAAAGCCAGAAGGTCTCTCTGATGAATTCCATATGGAATTTTTGGGACAAAATAAAGGCTGTGAGATCCAAGAAGGGGCAGATTTTCCTGTTTGGCTTTGGAACCGTGAAAAATGAACTAAACCTAAAGGAGAAAGTCTAAAATTTCAAAAGGGGGGTGAAGCGAAAGGTCCAGCTATTCTCTCCTTCCTAAGTTCTTTCTCATTCTTATCCTTTACAATATTGGGGTGCAACAGGATTGAACGCAAATTTTTAACTCGAGGACAACCCTTACCTTTCTTGGTAGTATCATTGGTGTCTTGGCTTTGATAGCTGTATTACTGATTTGGGGGTGAAGTGATGTAACAGAGGCTTTTCGAAAGCATCTAATAACTGGGTGTGCAGTATGAAACATTTGTTTTTGTACCTGCAGTTGTATAAGAAGCAAAACTGGCCTCATTTAAGGCAAATCAGAATCCTTACAAAAGGAATTTTGATAAAGGCTTTTGTGGGATAGGGCGTTTCTGTAGTAACATCAAATTCAACCACAGTCCCACATCATTGCCCCCCCAGTGTAAAAATGGATAGACTGATTTTTGTCTAAAGTTTTCATCATACATATGCCAGGCTGTTCTGCCGAAATTTCAAAAAGCCTCAGATACACTATCCAGGTGTTGGAATAGGCCTGAACATTTTTCTGGAAAACGTTCGCCCAAAACTGCAGCATATATCCAAAAGGCCTGAAGCCAGTTTTGAAAAGTTTTGGGTATGGCCCTCCTTCTAGACTCTGTTCTTTCTTTTTTTATCAGTTTTAACCAAAAACTCATTGGATGCTGGAAATAAGGACAGCATGTCCACAAAGTTACCCTTCCAGATTTTCCTATTTTAACTGAGGGCACCAAGTGAAAAGTGAGGCATGTCTCAGCTACCAATGTGTCAGGAACAGAATTTAAACCAGACAACGAAAGGTTAACAGATGTCAGTGAAGAAGCGCTCACAGGAATAGATGGTAAAATGGGTAAATGGGTAAAAATGTATTAACCCTTTTTTGACTAGTATACAAAGGGTTAACCCCCCTTCCCCTGCCAAATTGAACCAATGTTCAACATATTTTGGTCCATAGCATCCTGAGGGAGCATCCAGAATTATTCCAAGCACCAGAATACTGTGCTCCTGAAGCTTTCTCTAAAGCTAGTTCAAGATTTTCTCCACCAGCACTAGAAAACTTTACCCCTGAGACATTATCCTGGGAAATTTCAAAATTCTGTGCACCTTTTATATTAGCTAAAACATTTTTCAGAGCATTAGCCACCAAACTCAATTCATTAACATTAGTCAAAGATAAGGTCTCATCAGCTCAAATAGCAGCAGGAGTAGATTGCCCACTAGAGTCTGCTGAAACAGCTGGCTGAGTGGCAGCCTGAGATGTATAGGAAGCTGAACATCCATCGGAGCCAGAGGGGACACTGGTGTTGCTGAGTGAAAGAGGTGAAGCGTTCTTCCTCTGCCTTTCTCCTTGTCTGTCTGGATGAACTGCACATTAGTGTTGGTCGAACAGTTCGAGCTGAGGAAAAGTTTGGCCTGAACATTGCCTGTTCACTCGTTCGGGACTCTTCACAGTGTATTCTAGGGCAATAAGATGCACAGACATTATTTGATTCTGATGTCAGTTTTGAGGTAGAGGAAAGGAGTAACATGAGCCTACAGAGAGGGGAGATCATTGATAAACAAAAAACTGGCAGTTATGTTCCCCAGCCACAGAGTATTGCCAAGTAGACATGTGCACAACAAAAAATGTTGTTTGTTTCGTTTTGTCTCGTTCCGTAGATTCGTAAAGATTCGTAATTTCGTAAGACACAAGTTTTCCTATTCGGACCCGTTCGTATTTCGTAAGACACAAGTTTTCCTATTCAGACCCATTCGTATTTTCGTAACAGTTTTATTTTTGTTTATACTGAATGATTCGTAATTCTGTCTAATTTATTTTCGTTGATTCGAATTTCGTAATTTGATAATAATTTTCATTTAATGGATTCCTAATTTTGTAATTTCGTAAATACATTGCAAAACGCGGCTAATCCATATTAAGATAGACTTTCTCTTAAGCCCCGTACACCGTGTGTACGCTCCATCGGACAAACTTTTTCAGTTTAGAAAGTCCGGCCAACTCCCTTCGAACAAAAATCCACGGAAAAGTTTGTTTGAAGTCCGATCGTGTGTATGAGGCTTTACACTGTCCAATGTGACTCAGCACAAAAGAGATACGCTGATTGGCTAAGACAGTGTTTCTTAACTCCAGTCCTCGAGGCGCCCCAACAGGTCATGTTTTCAGGATTTCCCTCAAATGAAACAGCTGTGGTAATTACCAAGGCAGTGAAACTGATCTAATCGCCTGTGCAAAATAATGGAAATCCGCAAAACATGACCTGTTGGGGTGCCTTGAGGACTGGAGTTGAGAAACAATGGGCTAAGATATTAAGTAAGATACATCACTCACTAACTACACTGCCCAGTGCCCAATCGAAAGAACGATATGAGTACACAAATTTACGAACAGACAAAGAAACGGATTTACAAAACACACACATGAAAATACGAACATACGAATGAAAATACGAACAAAGGATTTAAAATACAGAATGCAAATCATTCGTTATAGATGTCATTTTGCTGTTTCGGTGTTTCGTATTTTAGTAAGATTGTCCAATCGTACGTTCGTATTTTCGCATGTTCGTTATTTTGCTTATTCGTAATTCTGTAATTTTCGTATTTTGGTTCTTTCAGCTTTTCGGATGTTCGAATTGATCCGAATGTACAAATACTAACATATTTGTACGAAAAATCTTCGTTACGAACGGGAACGCACATGTCTAATGCCAAGTTGGCTCCAGTGATGTTGAGGATAGAGGGGATGATAATGATAAGGTCACTGACGCGATTTGCGTGCAGGATAGAGCAGAGGAGAAAAGTGAGGGGGAGGCACAACCCCAATGAGGCAAGATGTCCTCTAAAGACAGCCATCATGGAAGAGTAGAGAGCAGCCACCCTATTCCATCAGATTGTAGAGCTGTTATCCCCCGGCCCACTTCCCACAGCTCAGCTGTGTGGGCTTTTTATAGCACATGTGCAGCCAATTGCACTGTTGCGATTTGCAATCTCTGCCGCCAGCAGATCAAGAGTGGCAAAAACGCTAGCCATTTGGGTACCACATGCTTGACCAGGCATTTAACCTCCCATCACTCAGCCCATTGGCCAGAGCACCTGAAAGCCACACACAAGGGATACAGTTCTCCTCCTCACTCATCACCTTTCATGTTTACCCCCCGTTATATCTCATGACTTCTCATCAGGCTCCACTGACAGGAATGATGGTATAGTAAAGGGTGTCACAGATCCTTGCAACACATCTGCCAGCAAAACACCACCAGCTGTAGAGTATAGCAGGCAAATTTCATTTTCCCAGCAGCTGCATGAAAAAAAAATACTACATTCCCTGCCACCCACATGCCCTACATCTAAATGCCAGCTTGTCCAAATAAAGAAAGCTTACAGGGAAAATCTATTTAAATTGCATTTTCTTTTCTTTACAAATATCAGATTTGCTGCAGCAGATTCTATACACGGTACAGATGTGCCAATTTAGAGGCAGACTAAGGGGACCCCCCAGGCACTATATGTATAGTTGAATATATTTTTATTAACACATGGTAAAAGTTTACAAAGAAAATCCATCTAAGTGGGTGCAATAGAATATCCACGAGAACCTTTAACAGACAAGTAAATACAGTGCACTGAAACAATTTGCATAAAATATTTTTTTTCCTGAGTGGTAGCTTCATCAGTATAGGCTCAACTTTAAAGATTATGTCACTTCTGCCAGGGCGTGGTGGTGCACAGGTGGCCATGAACTCCCCGCTGTGCTTGGAATAAACCATGTTTGAGAGGACAGCAGTGAACACCCGGCGGAGGGTCAAACACAGGAACACCCGGCTGAAGGGATAACATAGGAGGGCTTACTTGAGGCATGTCTCAGCTACCAATGTGTTAGGAACAGAATTTAAAGCAGACAACGAAGGGATAGCAGATATCGGTGAAGAGCTCACAGGAATAGATGGTTTACTATTAGCTAAAATGGGTAAAAATGTATTAAGCCTTTTTTTTTTTGCACAAAGGGTTAACCTCCCCTTGCCAAATGTAACCAATGTTCAACATATTTTAGTCCATAGCATTCTGAGGAAGAATCCTGAATTATTCCAAGCACCAGAACTCTGTGCTCCTTAAGCTTTGTCTAAAGCTAGTTCAAGATTTTCTCCACCAGCACCAGAAAATTTTACCCCTGAGACCTTAACCTGGGATATTTCAAAATTCTGTGCACCTTTTTATACCAGCTAAAATATTTTTTAGAGCATTAACCGCCAAACTCAATTCATTAACATTAGTCAAAGATTATCAAAGACCAGACTCCTATAGAATCCACCCGAGATTCCACTTTTCGCTTCTCAAACCAGTTGTTCCCAGCCCCTTTCCTGGAAGGGAAGAATTGCCACCACCTCCAGTGTCGTTGGAAGGCAAAGCAGAATTTGAAGTGGAAGCCAGCATGGATTGGAGGAAAAGAGGTAGGCAAGTCCAGTACCTGATTAAATGGAAGGGATACCCCCCAGAAGATAATTATTGGGAGCCTACTTGCAATATACATGCTCCAAGATTGTTACAATACTTTTACAGGAGACATCCAGAGAAAGTGGCCCATTTGGCTGCCTCTTGGGGGAGCACTGTCAGGGAAATGGCCATGGAAGTACTAGCAAACTTGCCAGTAGAAGAAATTGGTGCCATAGGTGCATCGTGTGACAGGTGGATCCCCCTGCTGGCCCATAAAGGACTGCCTCTGTCTGACCCAAGTTGCTGGATTGTCATCAGCATCCTGTATTCCGGAACCTCTGTGTTATTTCTTGGATTTCTTGTTCATTGACCCAGCTCGTTCCAGACCTGTTGACCTCCTCTCCTGGTTCATCCCCTGGCTTGCTCCTGGACCTTCTGCGCCTGATTACCCATGCATGACCCCAGCTTGCTATATGGACTTTTCCGCTGCCTGATTACCCGTGCATGACCCTGGCTTACTATATAGACTTTGCCTCTGCCTGATTACCCGTGCATGACCCCGGCTTGCTATATGGACTTTTCCGCTGCCTGATTACCCGTGCATGACCCTGGCTTACTATATGGACTTTGCCTCTGCCTGATTACCCGTGCATGACCCCGGCTTGCTATATATACTTTGCCGCTGCCTGATTACCCATGCATGACCCTGGCTTACTATATGGACTTTGCCTCTGCCTGATTACCTGTGCATGGCCCCAGCTTGCTATACAGACCTTGCTTCTGCTTGATTACCAGTTTATGACCTCAGCTTAATTCAAAGATTTGCTCTTGCTTCTTGCCATCCTGTGCTTGAGCCTCAGCTGGGTGTTCACTGCTGTCCTCTGAAGCGCGATTTATTCTAAGCACAGACCCACCCAGATCCTTCCAGCAACCCGTGCTTCTTCAGGCCGTATACCTTCTGTGGCACTTTCAGAGGTATACCACATCCAGCCGCAAGGGGAGCCCCTGTCTGCATATTGGCTTCGGATCAGGTACGTGACAATTTTAAAGCTTCCCACTTAGTCAAGGGAGGTGTTTGGTCCTGAGTATGGACGAAGTCTCAAATGGTCTGTAAGATAGCTTGTCTGCATGTGGGATCATCTAAGAAATTGTCATTAAGACGCCAAGAGTACCCTTGTCCCCACACAGGTATGTGGCCTAGGGTCAAGTGTACTGCGTCATGGTCCGGCCAGAGTCTCAGTGGGGGAGAAATAGGTGTAATCTCCCAGGCACTATATTTAAAGGAATTTTAAATTTTTTTGGTTTCACTTTAAGCATCATTAACCACTTAAGGACCTCCTCCTGCACATATACGTTGGCTCCCGCGACCCGGTCCGAAGCTCTGTGAACGCGGGACCCGCGGACCCGATCGCTGCTGGAGATCCGCGATCGGTCCCCGGAGCTGAAGAACAAGGAGAGCTGTGTGTAAACACAGCTTCCCCGCTCTTCACTGTGGCGCCGTCATTGATCGTGTGTTCCCTTATATAGGGAATCACAATCAATGACGTCACACCTACAGCCACACCCCCCTACAGTTAGAAACACAGATGAGACCACACTTAACCCTAAAATCTCCAGATACGCCGCCATAAATTCAAATCTGCGCCGGCGTATCTTTCTGCCGATTCTCCAGGGCAGATACGTCGAAAAACTAGGCTTCCTCCACCGACGTAACTTGAATGCGGCGGCGTATAATTGTGTGCATTTTTACGCTGGCCGCTAGGGGCGCTTCCGTTGTTTTCGGCGTAGGGTATGCAAATTACCTAATTACGCCGATTCACAAACGTACGTGCGCCCGGCAGTAGTTTTTTACGTCGTTTGCGTAAGGCTTTTTCGGCGTAACGTTGCTCCTGCTTCTATGAGGCGCACGCAATGTTAAGTATGGACGTCGTTCCCGCTTCAATTTTTTTATTTTTTACATAGTTTGCGTAAGTCTTTCGCGAATAGGGCTGGACGTAAATTATGTTCATGTCAAAACCAATACGTCGTTGCGGCGTACTTGGGAGCAATGCACACTGGGTTATGTACACGGACGACGCATGCGCCGTTCGTAAAAAACGTCAATCACGTCAGGTCATCACACATTAACATAAAACACGCCCCCCTTCCACATTTAAATTACGGCCCCATTTACGCTACGCCGCCGCAACTTACGGAGCAAGTGCTTTGTGAATACTGCACTTGCTCCTGTAAGTTGCGGCGGCGTATCGTAAATACGATACGCTGCGCCGCCGTTAAAATGCGCGCCCCTACCTGAATCTAGCCCAATGCATTTTTAATGCATTTTTTGCTGTAAAAATGACAATGGTCCCAAAAATGTGTCAAAATTGTCCGAAGTGTCCGCCATAATGTCACAGTCACAAAATAAATCGCTGATTGCCGTAATTAGTAGTAAAAACATTTTTTTTATAAAAATGCAATAAAACTATCCCCTATTTTGTAAACGCTATAAATTTTGCACAAACCAATCGATAAACGCTTATTGCAATTTTTTTTACCAAAAATAGGGGGATATTTATTTTAGCAAAAAGTAAAAACTGCAGAGGTGATCAAATACCACCAAAAGAAAGCTCTATTTGTGGGAAAATTTGGACGCCAATTTTGTTTGGGAGCCACGTCGCAGGACCGCGCAATTGTCAGTTAAAGCAACGCAGGGCAGAATCACAAAAACTGGCCAGGTCCTTTAGCTGCCTAAAGGTCCGGGTCTTGAGTGGTTAAAATCACTGTTCCTTTAACCACTTCCATTCAGAGCATTTTCACCCCCTTCCTGCCCAGACCAATTTTCAGCTATTAGCGCTGTCACAATTTGATTGAGAATTGTGTGCGGTCATGCGACGTTGTACCCAAACACATTTTTTGCCCCACAAATAGAGCTTTCTTTTGGTGGTATTTGATCAACTCTGTTTTTTTTTTTTTTGTGCTATAAACAAAAAAGAGCGTTAATTTTGAAAAAAAAAAACACAATATTTATTACTTTTTGCTATAATAAATATCCCAATTTTTTTTAATAAAACACATTTTTTCCTCAGTTTAGGCCGCTATGTATTCTTCTATATATTTTTGGTAAAAAAATTGCAATAAGCGTATATTGATTGGATTGCGCAAAAGTTATAGCGTCTACAAAAAATATTTATATATTTATGCCATTTTTTTTATTAGTAATGGTGGCGATCTGTGATTTTTATCGTGACTGTGACATTGCGGCGGACATATTGGACACTTTTGACACTATTTTGAGACCATTCACATTTATATAGCGACCAGTGCTGTAAAAATGCATTGATTACGGTATAAATATGTCTGGCAGGGAAGGGGTTAACACTAGGGGGTGATCAAGGGGTTAAATATGTTACCTAGGGAGTGTTTCTAACTGTAGGGGGAGGGAACTCACAAGGGGAGGAGACCGATCGGTGTTCCTCTGTAATGGGAACACACGGATCGTTCTCCTCTCACCTGACAGGACATGGATTTGTGTGTTTACACACAGAGATCCACGTCCCTGCTCTATAACAAGCAATCGTGGGTGCCCGGCAGACATCACGCTCTCCACACTGCAGAGAATACCAGGATGTCATATGACAGCCGCCTGGAGGGACAAAATGTTCCTGCGGCTGTCATATGATAATACAGCGGTAGGGAAGTGGTTAAAAATTAAGAAGATTTTTCATTGGTACGTGTCCTCCAAGGCAGTAGCCGACCCCATACCCTTTTAATGGCCAATAAGTTGCATATAAGCCTTCAAAATTGTGACTTTTGATTTTTCAAGTTTGGGTCCTAAAGACTTCAATGGGGTTCTTTGTTCAGGTCTGAACTTTTGTTTGAGAGTTCTGGCACAAATCGAACTGGCAGGTGTTCGGTAGATCCTTCCGCCATATCTTCAGAGATGACTTGCGCTTGCTCAGGAGGAGGGATGGAATCCTCTTCTAGGCACCGCCTCAGCCACGCTTCTCCACTCGAGTGTTCAGCCTTTTCTATGAGGTGATGAAGGAAGTCCTCTATGTGTGCCATCCCATGAGGATCCTGCTGAAGGCTAGAGACCCGCTCATTTAGTGTGAACTATTGTGAGTATCTGTGATTAACCACATCTAATCACATGGTACAGATGGGCAGTGATTGGCCCTGTGACTGATCACAGAGATCATCATAATAATACACAATGAATGGCATGAATGGAAGCCATCGATTATGTACAATTGTTATGTGATCAGCTGTGGTCACAGCAATTACATGATACCGACAGTGGCCCCGGTACACTGATCTGACAGCAAGTTAGCGGGTGACAGATTGCCCGTCCACCCAGAATGGCAGAGCTCTATATGCTGGCCCGGGGAGCAGTTACAGATAAAATGGTCAGAAAAATTGCTTAACATTTTCTCTCTTGTTCGTGTTTTTTATTTTGTTTTTTGTTTTTTTGTTTACCAAAGTCCAAACTGTTCTTTAGGTGGCGGTATAACCTAATTGTCACTGAACCCTGTGTCCCTTCAATAAAAGAGAGAGAACCTTTATTTTTGGAGAAATATTCATTCATATCATTGTTTTAGTATATTGTTTTTTATTGTAAAGTTCATTCCTTTATGGCAGTCATTTATTGCTACAGAAACAACATGTGCATATTAATTCATCTTCAGACAACATATTGTGGGGCGATTAATGAAGCATCTGTGACACTTTTGGTTCTGACAGCAACTCGAATAACAAATTCAGCTAGTTCTACATTGCACAACTTTTACATTGTGGCACAATAAAGTGGAGCTAATTAAGATTAAAGAGTACCTCCACTTTTGTTAAGAAAAAAGCGTTCCCCTCTGGGTAATGTATGTACATTGCAAGGATTTTAACACACTTTGTTGCAGAGTCCTACCGTTTGTTATTCTGAAGAAACCCCAGTGTGTTTGTCTGTGTCCATGTGCTAAGTGAATCTAATGGGAGTGGTTTCTTATTTATCAACCAGCTGCTGCACTTGCAGGGCTCTAATAAGGAAAATTGCTGGGTATGTATTACTTTAGACGTGATTTCTTATTGTCAGTATCTCACCAAAAAATACATTTTTGTTGCAGGGATGCCTGATTTCTGACATGTATCTTACTGTAGACTTCTGTGAAAATCTGTGAGTCAATCACACAAGCAGGAAATGTTGTTTCTGGAGGTGTACTGTACACATTCTGTGTACAGAACACCTCCAGGTAGCAATATTGCATTGCATTTTACAGAAAATTACAGAGCCTCAGATTGAAAAAGAAAGGTAATTGTTTTTAATAACCTTAAACTATGACTTGAGTCTCAATTGTATATGCTATATTATTATTTTTTTATTATTTGCTATTTTTTTCCCAACAAAAGTGAATTTATCTTTAACTCTCTTTTGGTGTACACAGAGAGACCCCGGTGCAGACAGATTTTGCTAAAGTGTTTCAAGTAAGTTCTAAAAGTTGGAAGGGAGGTTGCCACTATCACATTGATCAGAGGGATCGTTCAGATGTACGGGTAAAAGAGATACACAGTAATTTCATACATAGTAATTACAGGAGCCAGGACAAGCTCCCCATAGTGGTGGACATTGAGGATTTACACCCCTTATGAGAGCCTGAGCGGCTCGCATATGGGTCTTTTGGGTTTGCAGCAAGTTCTAAAAGTGCCACAGCGTGAGCCAAATTCAAGTACTAGACAGGTACATTAATTTGACGCACCCTGTGCCACTTTAAAGCGGGAGTTCACCCAAAAATCAACTTTCTGCAGTTAGATCCAGCATACTGCTGACATCTGCAGTATGCTGGTCTTTTTTTTTTCTTTTGGTACTTATCGTTTTAGCAGTATTTCTTCTATGGCTCTAAGCGGGGAATCCTGCGGGGAATGGGCGTTCCCGAAGGCAAGCAAGTTGATTGACGGCCTTCGATAGCACATCACGGCTTCTGAGAATAGCCGAGGTGACACTTGGCTGTTTACGGCGCCCGCGCCTGCCGTGTAGAGCTGACTGCGCAGGCGATTTTTGGGTGAACTCCCGCTTTAAGAATGAGTGCAGGAAACTTTTGCAAAATCTATCTGCACCAGTCTTTATGAATTCTGGAGGGTGACACCACATGTGCATAATGAAAAGCTCAAAGTGTGCACAAAATCTGGTTGCACTTCTAAGTGTTCAGTACAGTGGCGGCCCGTCCATAGGGGGCGCCGCCCCCTCCTGTAGTCACAAAAAAAAAAACAGGCCCTTTAAGATTTTTTTTTTTCCTTAAAATGTCATTTTTACTAATACTAACTGCGATCCGTCTATAGAGGGCGCTGGATCGCTGCCCCTCTGGCTCTCGCAAATAACATACATTCATGCATTGCATGAATTTATGTTATTGTTGCCAGCTGCCGCTGGTCTATTCAGATGGCCGGACCTTGGGCGCCGGCTACCTGAATAACGGCAGCTAGTTGGCTGTGCGGAAGTGCCTATCAGAGCCAGCGGTTATCAGTAACCTGATTGGCTGAAGCGTCATCGAGGGCGGGAGAAGACATCGAGGGACGTGGAAGCAGAAAGGTAAGTGCATTTTACAGGGCACGGCGGCGACAATGGGTACAGAGGCGACAAAGGGCACAGTGGCATCAATAGAGGGGCACAGTGGCTGCGTTTGATGGCATGGCACAGTTGCTGCGTTTGATGGCATGGCACAGTGACTGCGTTTGATGGCATGGCACAGTGGTGCGTATTGATGGCATAGTGACTGCATTTTATGGCATGGTACAGTGGTGATAATTGATGGCACAGTGGCTGTGTTTGATGGCATGGCACAGTGGTGACAATTGATGGCACAGTGGCTTCGTTTGATGCCATGGCACAGTGGTGACAATTGATGGCACAGTGGCTGCGTTTGATGGCATGGCACAGTGACTGCTTTTGATGGCATGGCACAGTGGTGACAATTGATGGCACAGTGGCTGCGTTTGGTGGCATGGCACAGTGGTGACAAATGATGGCACAGTGGCTGCATTTGATGGGCACAGTGAGGCTGCAATTTTTTTTTTTTCGTTTGCGCCCCCAAAGATTAAGAGCACCAGCCGCCACTGGTTCAGTACTCCATATTTACAGTTGTGCATTGCTAGCACCAGAATCATGAGAAACATCTAAGTCTAGCAATTATTTAATAAGGGTGATTTACGAAAGACATAGACTGTTCACTTTGCACAGTGAACACATCTTTACTTGGTTAAATGAGTTTCTATATATCAGGACTACACATCAAAACCTCTGTTTGCAGATGTTAGTGCTTTAAACCTGGAAAAAACTGGTCAAGTGTCTAGACAAAAATAAAATCCTATCAGAAGTTAATTACTTTCCTTACTTCACTAGCAATTTTGTTTTCTTTGCAGTCATTGGGGGTATTTCCCCTCATATCTTCTGTCTGACACTTGTGAAAAAGCTAGCTAACTAAGGACAATTCACACTCATGGGTACGCTAAAAGTTTAAAAAATGTTCAAACCCCTTTAGCACTCCACAGCAAAAATGTTGTTTAAAGTGTAAGTTCACCTTTACAGAAAATCTGTGAGGTGACCCTACACTGAACCCCGTACCCAGCCCCCCCTTCACCCCCCCCCCCCCCCACCAGTCCTGCTGTACTGAGGTCGCGCAGCAATCCACCACTGTCAGGTACCGGGACACCATTTCACCGGCCTGGGGATTTGAAATCCCCACAGCTTCATCTCCTATCCGTACCTCTCAGAGTGTATAGAGGCATTCTAATTGGTCAGCACCATCACATGGATGGCACTGAACAATCAGAATCAGGCTAACCTGTCCTATCAGTGCCGCAAAGAGTGGAGAAAAATCTGGAAAATGTCGAACTCCTTGGACCGGTAAAGCAGCGTACCGGTGCCATCAGCACTGATAGGACAGGCTAGACAGATTCTGAATGGTCCATGTGATGGTGCTGATCAATTAGAGTGCCTTTTATCCATACACATATTGCCTCGTACACACCATCGGTTTTCCCATCTGGAAAACTGCCATGTTTTCTTTTGGCCTGGGAAAACCAGTCGTGTGTATGCTTTATAGAAGTTTTCCCAACAGGGAAACTGTGGTGAAAAAAATGTGAACTTGTTTTTTTTTTTTTTTCGTCGCAAATCGCTGTTTTTTTTTCTCGCAGTTTTCCTATGGGGAAACACTGCAAGGGAGCATACACATGGTTATCACGACCAAAGCTCTCCTGGCAGTTTTCCTGTCGGGAAAACCGGCCGTGTGTACAGGGAAAAAGTGACCGATCTCGGTTTTCAGACCGCCGGGAAAACCAATGGTGTGTACGAGGCATCTGAGAGCTACGGATAGGAGTTTAAGCTGTGGGGATTTCAAATCCCAGGACCGGTGAAGAGGGGTCTTGGTGCCTGACAGCGGGGGATCTCGGGACTCCAGTACAGCAGGACCGGGGGGCTGAGGAGGGGGTCCAGTGGGTAAGTTCACCTTACAGATTTTCTGTAAAGGTGAACTTACCCTTTAATGTTGTGCTTTAAATGTTGAGTCATTTTCCCAGAAAAAAGCATCAAGATTAGGAATTTTACGTTTTTCAAATTTTTCTAATCTGCATATATATATATTCTCGGTCAGTGAATCAGAAAATAATCCAGCCAATAAACAGCACAATAGCCTTATTAGAATAAAATAAGAAATGGCAGCTTCCATATTTCCATCATGACCAGGGCCGCCATCAGGAATTATGGGGCCCCTTACACACCTTCAGGTATGGGCCCCCCTGGGGGGTGCTGCCGCCTGAAATTGAGAAGCGTGCGGGGGGGGGGGGGTACGGTGCCGGTGCTAATTGAGAGGGGGGGTCTTTACAAAAAAAAAAAAGAAAAAAATATAAAAAATTATAACCAAAAAAGGGGGGGTGGGGGTTAGCCATCCGGGGCCCTGGGGACCTCTATGTCCTTAAATAAAAATAAAAATAAATAAATAAATAAATATATATATATATATATATATATATATAAAATATTTATTTATTTTTATTAAAAAAAGGGGGGGTTGCCATCTGGGTCCCTGGGGACCTCTGGGCCCTTTAATAAAAAAATATATATATACATATATAAAAAAAAATTTTTTTTTTTTTTTTTATAAAAAAGAATTACAAAAAAAATGGGGTTGCCATCTGGGACCATCTGGGACCATGGGGACCTCTTGGCCTTTTATTAAAAATAAAAAATAAAAAAAATAAACCTCTGGGCCCTAAAAAATATATAAAAAAATAATAAAAAAAGGGGGGTTGCCATCCAGAGCCCTGGGGACTTCCGGGCCCCTGGAAATCTCTGGGCCCTTTAATAAAAAAATATATATATATACTAAAAAAAAGAAATAAAAACATTTTTTATAATTTTTTTTTTATTTAAAAAAAAGGGGGGTTGTCATCTGGGTTCCTGGGGACCTCTGGGCCCTTTAATAAAAAAATATATATTAAATTTTTTTTTATATAAAAAATAAATAAAAAAAGGGGGGTTGCCATCCGGGGCCCTGGGGACCTCCCGACCCCTTACAAATAAAAAATTATAAAAAAACGGGGGGTGCCATCTGGGCCCCTGGGGACCTACGGGCCCCATACAGGTGTACTGCCTGTACCCCCCTGATGGCGGCCCTGATCATGACACAATCACTTAAAAAAAAATCACTAAGCAGGCACATTTCAATGTAAAAGATCTGTGTTTGGTGTGAAACATTTTTTTAAAAGAAATAATTCCATTTGCGTGCTTAACTTTAAGATTTGGTTTACATTACTCATTCAATAAATAAAGCTTCAAAATGATGAGTTAATTCCCCTCTGCTTGTAATGTAAAGTTTTATTTGCTAACAGGTAAAAAAAATATCAAAGAAGGAGCATGCTATAAAAACATTATGTTTTGTTAGAGCACAAACACTTGAACATGCATACAGTACAATCATGACAGGTAAAGTCTGCTTAATCACACTTTAGATGTTTAACCATGTGGAAAACACCTGTGATGTGTTCAGGATTTGGACAATTTAAAATTTGTGACAAATTGATGTGACTAACTTAACGTTTGATTTTCGTAGACATTCACGGTCCACTAAAATTGAAAATGGCTTTTACAAAAGACAGTACAGCAAGTTTTAACTATATGTGCCTTTTATTTACAGTAAATCTTTCTGGTCCTCCATTTATACAATAAATCAAGCTGACTGCTTTAGAACACATATTTGCAGATGAATAAGAAAAAATGTAAAGTGGTGTTCTATATGTTATTTATATATTATGCCCAATACTGAATTACAATTTAAAAAAAAAAAATTCAGTCAGGTAAAATGAAATAATATTGCATATGACAAAACGGCTCCCCTGCAGTCAGTGTTGTCAACCGTCCGTATTTTTACGGACAGTCCGTAAAAACAGGCACTTTTTCCCCCGTCCGTAAATGTCCGTAGTTGCGGGATTGTACAAGTAACAATAGCCGAGGTCGGTTCGGCTTGGAACTGCGCATGCACAGTTCCGGAGCTAGCTGAGCATATGCTGTATTCGGCCAGCGGGGGGCGAATTTTACAGAGGTTGTGCCACGCGGCGCCGGCGAGTGATGTATAAGAACATCCCGCCAGGCGCGCACGCACCAGAATTTTAAATCTGTAACTAACCAGGAGATCGGAGGAGCACAGCACTGGAGCAGGAGTCAGGACTCGGAGGCTGAGCAGCATGCGGCAGTGGCGGAATGGAAGAGTCTGCTTCATCCAGGCAATACAAAGTTCACAGGGGAGTCGAGGACACACAGAGTGACAGACAGCCCAGCCGACAGTGACATCAGGTGATGGTGGCAGAGGGGGATCCGATGGAGGCAGGGGGTGATGGTGGCACCATAGAGGGGGACGATGGAGGCAGGGGGTTAATAGAGGCAGGGGGTTAATGAGGGCAGGGGGTGATGGTGGCTGCGGTGGCACTGCAGAGTCGGATGGAGGCAGGGGGAGATTGGAGGCAGGGGGTGATTGGAGGCAGGGGGTGTTGGTGGCAGGGGGCCTGGGGGTGATTGGAGGCAGGGGGAGATTGTGGCACCGCAGAGGGGGGGTGAAGGCAGGGGGTGTTGGTGGCACCACAGAGGGGGACGATGGAGGCAGGGGGTTAATGAAGGCAGGGGGTGATGGTGGCTGCGGTGGCACTGCAGAGTTGGATGGAGGCAGGGGGAGATTGGAGGCAGGGGGTGTTGGCGGCAGGGGGCCTGGGGGTGATTGGAGGCAGGGGGAGATTGTGGCACCGCAGAGGGGGGTGTTGGTGGCAGAGGGAGGTGGATGCAGGGGGTATTGTGACTTAATAATTTGCCCTTATTATATCGAAAATAACAAGAATATGTTTTTTTACCTTAATATCTACCTTAAATCACATTGCTATTTGCCTAGCGTACTTGTTTGTAGCCTAAATACTGAAATTTGCACCTAAAAATTTAATTTAGTAACTTTTGTGAAATGCCAGTAAAAACGTGGCTGCGCCAGTAAATTTCAATCTGGTAGGTTGGCAACACTGCCTGCAGTCTCAGTGTCAAAACCAGAGAGCTTTCACACTGAGGCAATGCGCTGGCAGGACGTTAAAAAAACTGCTGAAAGCAGCATCTTTGGAGCGGTGAAGGAGCGGTGTAAACAGTACACCGCTCCTCCATGGCTCCTGCCCATTGAAATGAATGGGCACTGATGTCAAAGCACCGCTACACGGGCAGTATTAACCCCCTTCATCGGCCTCTAGCAGGGTTAAAACCGCCCTGCTAGCAGTCGAATAGCGACGCTAAAATGACAGCAAAGCGCCATCAACACCCACCCGCTCCAGTGTGAAAGCAGCCTAATTGTCTTGCCAAGTGTTTTACAGGCTCTTCTAGTCACTTTGATGAATAACCCTTTCATGACTAAGCCTATTTCTGACATTTGGTGTTTACAAGTTAAAATCCGTCTTTTTTGCTAGAAAATTACTTAGAACCCCCCAAACATTATATATATATATATTTTTTAGCAGAGAATCTAGAGACTAAAATGGCGATTGTTGCAATATTTTATGTCACACGGTATTTGTGCAGCGGTGTTTTAAACACAACTTTTTTCGAAAAAGACACTTTCATGAATTTTAAAAAATGAAAAAAAGTTAGCCCAATGACGCTTTATAATTGCACGCACTCGTGGAATGGCGACAAACTACAGTACCTAAAAATCTCCATAGGCAACGCTTTCATTTTTTTTTACGGTTACCAGGTTAGAGCTACAGAGGAGGTCTATGGCTAGAATTATTGCTCTCACTCTGACAATCGCGTCGATACCTCACATGTGTGATTTGAACACTGTTTACATATGCGGGTGCAACTTCCGTATGCGTTTTCTTTGCTGCGCGAGCTCGCAGAGACCTGGGCAATTTAAAAATGTTTTATTTTTTTCTTATTTATTTTATTTATTTTTGTAATATAAAATGGTATTTAAAAAAATATATATATTTTTGATCATTTTTTTTGTAAACATCCCTTGTGACAGTAATAGGTGGTGACAGGTACTCTTTATGGTGGGATAGGGGTCTAAAAGACCCCCGATCCTGCCATTGTCAGGCGAGTAAACAGGAAGTGACGTTGTGACGTCGTTCCGTGTTAACACTGAAGAGACTGGATCTAAGCCATTTGCGGCTTTGTTTCAGTCTCTCGCTAGGCACTGGGGGCAGTAGATTGTGCATCGGGTCAGGAGGCCCGGTAAGAGCGGCAGAGGCGGCAGGAGGGGGGGATGTCCCCTCCCACTCCCCTGGGATAACAACCGAGTGGCTTTTAGCTACATCAGTTCTTATCCCTGGAAAGCTAATCGCCAGCTCTACAAAATGATACCGGGATGATGCCTGCAGCTGCTGGCATCATCCCGGTATAACCCCCCGAAAGCCGAGGACGCATATGTGTGTACACTCGGTGGGAAGGGGATAAGCCTGCTGTGTACAATCTCAGTACGTCAAGCTAAAATGTATGAATGTAGGTGTACACGTCAAAAGACAACTCATTCCTTATCAAATGGGACAGTTTGAGGTTTGTTTTATTAAAATCAGCCTCATAGCAGGTAATGTCTGCTGTGCGGTCTGCTGTGCTGTCTATTTAGCTAACACATAGTGCTCTAGGAATCATTTCCCGACTATCCTGTTACTTTTAACCACTTGCTGACCGTCCTATAGTAGTTCTACTGCTAAAGGGTGGCAGCTGTGCACAGGATCACGTGTATATGTATATATATATATACACGTGATCTTGCACTTTAGGGTATCAGGCGCGAATTCACGCTGCTGGTGGCTCAAACCCACTGTGGTTCTGAGAGGAGGGAAGACATGGATCCTTTATCTCTGTAAAGCAGGTGGAGGATCCAGGATAAAAGGCCTGAAAACTGCCTAAGTGTGAAAGGGGTCTTATGCCCTGTACACACAATCGGTTCGTCTGATGAAAATGGACCGATGGACCGTTTTCATCGGACGTACCGATCGTGTGTGGGCCCCATCAGTTTTTTTCCCATCGGTGAAAAAAAATAGAACCTGTTTTAAAATTTTCATATGGTTAAAAAAACGATCATCTGTGGGGAAATCCATCGGTCAAAAATCCACGCATGCTCAGAATCAAGTCGACGCATGCTCCGAAGCATTGAACTTCATTTTTCTCTGCATGTCGTTGTGTTTTACGTCACCGCGTTGGACACGATCAGACTTTTAACCAGAACAAAAAAATTAGTTTGAACACGTGAACACCGTTAAAGCCTATGGGACACGAACACGAAAAATCAAAAGTGCTAATTTTAAAGGTTAATATGCAAGTTATTGTAAAAAAAAGTGTTTGGGGACCTGGGTCCTGCCCCAGGGGACATGTATCAATGCAAAAAAAGTTTTAAAAACGGTCGTTTTTTCGGGAGCAGTGATTTTAATAATGCTTAAAGTGAAACAATGAAAGTGAAACATTCCTTTAAATTTCGTACCTGGGGGGGTGTGTATAGTATGCCTGTTAAGTAGCGAATGTTTCCCATGTTTAGAACTGTCCCTGCACAAAATGTAATTTCTAAAGGAAAAAAAGGAATTTAAAACTACTCGTGGCTATTCATGAATTATCCAGTCCCGGCAATACAGATCAAAGTCATTGAAAAAAACGACGGGGGTTACCCAATGATGTGGACGGGTGACCCCGTCCCGTGACGTCACAGGGCGGGGTCATCCGTCCACAGAACATGTATTTAGGGTGTAACGCAATTTGCTACCAGAGCCTGCTACCTGTACTAATGGGTGGCGTTCATGTGTGTTTGAGCTTTGCGGTGCACACCCTAATGCAATAGTGTCACGTCTACCCCAACGCAGGTGATCAGACACCATAGCTGGCTACTGTGTTCTTCACCTATAGCAGCCCCCTTTTCCTTAAGGCAAGCAGGCCTACCAATACATGGTTGCCCCCAGGACTTATACACAGTGCTATAATGCCTGGCCATCACACCGGGGCAGATGCGAACTCAGCAAAGCAAAGACTTGCAGTTAGCAGACCGATAGCGTGGTTCTATGACAGTCCAGGTAAAAAAAGCAGGCTGAGTTCAGGGAATAGTCCAATAATCCGGTCCATAGTCATATATAGGGAAATCCAAACTAGGAAAGCAGGGCAGACAGACAGAGAGCTTGATCAGGATTCACACAGGTATAACTCACTATCACAAGCAAGAAACTGAGCATTTGGCTTGCTTATAACAGGTGACTGACCACATCAATCACCTTGCAGGTGGACACAGAGAGAATGCAATAGCCAAAACCTGGATGCTAGAATGAGGAGCAGGGGTACCTAAGTGATCCTGACAAATAGGTTGCGCACACCTATGGCCACTGATCTACAGAAGATCTTGATTTTGTCAGATACCCAGTTCCCCCCATGTGCTCTTATATCTCCTGGTTTCCCTTACATCATTATTGTATCCTGTAGTGACAACAGAAGGAACCACAGCACGGGAAGCAGGAATCCAACACTTCTAGAAGTGGCAAATGTTATGCCGCATACACACCATCACTTTATGTGATGAAAAAAAACGACACTTTCTGTGAAGTAAAAAATGACGTTTTTGAAACTTCAATTTTCAAAGACGAAGTTGCCTACACACCATCGTTTTTCTCACAGTGTTCTTGCAAAGTGAGGTTACGTTCCACCACGTTTTACCATTGAAGCTTGCTTCATAAGTAGCTTCTGGGCATGCGTGGATGAAAAAACGTCTTAGAAAACAACGTTTTTTGCTACACACAGTCAATTTCTGTGAAGTAAAAAGTGCACTTTTGAAAAACGACACATAAAATTGAAGCATGCTTGAATTTTTTTTGGTCGTTTTTTACAAGACATAAAATGACGTTTTCCCCCACACACGGTCAATTAAAGTGACGTTTTTGAAAACGTCATTTTTTTCCATCACATAAAGTGATTAGGAATCTGATGGAGGCTGCAGTGTCTTGCACTAAGCAAAGATTCAAGGAATGGGTGGAGGGACAGTCATGTATGAACTGTCTCCTTCCTTTGGATATTTTTTTTTTAACAAACCATCCAAACTGCAACAGTAAAAAACATAGGATAGAGTTTAAAATAAGCAGACACTTTTTAGAAAAAGGCATAACAGGAAAAAGGCGTTGTCGTGTTATCTTCCGTCAATCCAATCATAAGTATCTTTTTTAACAGCTGTGGTTTGATAATGGAACTTAAAACCTGATTGGCTGCCAAGGGTGAGAATGTTGTTTTCCCTATGCTCTGTTTTTTTCTAACTGAAGCCCATTGCGTTTGTTGGTTTGCCTGTCAATATGTTTTCAATGTTTCTAGGTAGCAGCAAAAAAAAGCAACACATTTTTTTTTCTCCTGTTGCTTGTATTTATTCGTCCAGTGTCTGTTAATCAAACCAAGTTTACAGTCCTGTTCCACACCTGTCACAGGTGCTGATCATTAATCAGTTATTACAGCAGTTTATTCTGCTGTTGACAACTTGCAATTTCTCTCTGATTCAGCCAGTTTGTCAGGTGGGAATTATGGCATGCCGTATGTGACAAAACACATCACTATTTTTCCCCCTTTTTTTTTTTTTTTTGCAATTTCAGACACACACTCGTCCTCTCTTCACATCTCCCCCTCCTCCTTTTAGACAAACAATATCTGGGAACTCAGAAGTAATAAGGCGGAATGCATAATTAATTACCCAGCTTGCTCTAATTAGGGATGAATAAGTTGTGTCCCTCTCATCATCGCAAATGTGGTGATGGGTAATACCAGTTTATGCTATATTAACTGCAAATATGCAATCCTTCTGAGTGCACTTTCCTTGATGAATTTGATGAATGTGACAATAATTAGCAGAGACAGATGAGAGCTAAATTACTACTGACAATGTAATGTTATCCTGCTCGAGGGCCTGGGAACATGGCAGGCTAACATGCCAGGGACCAGGGCCTCCTATTCTAATTAATATTCTTTTTTTTTTCCGCCAGCAGAAAAAAAAAAGGAACGGTAATTGTTTTCGTCAAAGGCTGCAGGGAGTTATCAGGGTAATAAAGTTAATTAGCAGAACAAACATCCTTTCACTGCTTTACTAGATTGAGGGAAAGAGGGTAATTCAAACTGCAGAAAGATATGGCTAGATGAGATGATATAAGAATGCCATATATTACACAGGAGGCCAGCAGAGGATTTATTTTCTGTCTGTAGTCCTTAGTTTATCAAATAAGTTATTCATGAACTTTTATGGCATTAAGGACTTAGAGAGGATTTTATTTTAATATGTCCATACTTTAAAAATATATTTAATTGATATACTAGACATTTTGTAATTGAATGATATTAAAAAATGTTATTCTCATGAAAATGTACAGCCAACTGTAAACGTCTAAAACCATAGCTCCAAACTGTCCCTGATTTCGAGGGACTGTGTCTCATTCAGAACAAAATCCCTCTTTCCTCCTCATTTGTTCCTCATTTGTTTCTCATTTTGGTCTGATCTAAATACCGTATTTATCGGCGTATACCGCGCACTTTTTTGCCCTGAAAATCAGGGCAAAATCATGGGTGTGCGGTATACGCCGATACCCGATTTCCCACGCCGAGTTTGAATACTGTGCCGACATATACCGAGCGCAGTACACTCGGGTATAGTCGGGCAGTCTCGGCTCCTTCCGCGCTCACATCCTGGACGTACAGGACATCAGCGCGAGAGTTGCCGAGCCTGCCCGACAATACACGAGTGTACTGCGCTCTGTATATGTCGGTGCACTATTCAAACTCGGCACGGGAAACGAGCAGGGAGGACGTGAGGACGCCGCAGAAGGACGCCGGACCCGACGAAGAGGACATCCGAAGCCGCAGAAGGACGCCGGACCCGACGAAGAGGACACCCGAAGCCGCAGACGGACACCGGACCCAACGAGGCCGCCGATGGACGCCGCGCAAGACACCAAAACTGTAAGTACAAAAAAACCTTTTTTTCCACAGGATTCGGGGCAACTTTAGGGGTGCGCGGTATACGCGGGAGCGTGTTATACCGCGATAAATATGGTAGTTGTATATATAAATGCACTATTTACCTATCAAACCCTTTCATTACAATTTCCAAACTGCTGCATTTATAAATTCCAAAAGGAATAGTAGTGGTAAAAAAGCACTTGTGGGTTTATCCAATAATTTATTGTACAATTCTTCTTTAAGAGGCGCGTGGCAGGTGATGTGTCCTGTGCCATATATATTCTTTTGCTAATAGGTGTCCCTCATTCCTATCTCAGAAAGTTGGGAGGTATGCTAAAATTGGCAAAATAAATGTTACTTCCTTGTAACGTTGGTAACTGGAGGCATAGTGTACACACTGTGTATAAAATGTCCCCATAAATATAATTTCCTTCTCCCGTAATTGGCATCACCAGAACCTATCTATTGGTTCCAAAATCTAATCCTAATAACTGGTTGTGCCACCCTGCAATCAAGCATTTGCGATAACTAGCAATGAGTCTTTCACATTGCTGTCAAGCTATTTTAGACCACTCTTCTTTGCAGAATTGTTTTAATTCAGCCACATTGGGGGGTTTTCTAGAATTAACAGCCTGTGTAAGGTCATGATACAGCATCTCAATTGGATTTAAGTCTGGGCTTTGACTAGGCCACTCCAAAACCTTGCTTTGTTTGAACCATTTGGAGGTGGACTTGCTGTTGTGTTTCGGATCATTGTCCTGCTGCATAACGCAAGTGCACTTAAACTTGAGGTCATGAACTGATGGCTGGACATTCTCCTTCAGGATTTCCTGGTAGAGCTCATTATTCATGGTTTCATTAATTATGGTAAGTCGTTCAGACCCTGAAGCTGCAAAGCAGCCCCAAACCATTGTGCTACCACCATCATGTCTGACTGTTGGTATGATGTTCTTCTTATGAAATTATGTATTCGTTTTATGCCAGATGTAACGGGATGCACACCTTCCAAAAAGTGAATTTTTTGTCTTATCAGTCCACAGAATATTTGCCTAAACGTCTTGGGGATAATTAAGATGTTTTTTGGTAAATGTGAGATGAGCCTCTGTGTTCTTTTTGGTCAGCAGTGGCTTTGGCCTTGGAATTCTTCCCTGGATGCCATTTTTTCCCTGTCTCTTTCTTATTGTTGAATCATAAACACTGATCTTGCCTGAGGCAAGTGAGGCCTGCAGTTTTTTTAGATGTTGTTCTTGGTTCTTTTATGAACTCCTGGATGAGTCATCGTCATGCTTTTGGAGTAATTTTTGTAGGCTGGACACTCCTGGGAAGGTTCACTACTGTTCCAAGTTATCTCCATTTGTGGATAATGGCTCTCTCTGTGGTTCACTGTGGTTCACCTTAGAAAGGGCATTGAAACCCGTCCTAGACCGATACATGTTAATTTTGAATCTGTTCTTGAATTTTTTTAGATTCTGGCTTGTGATCTGTTAGCGTGCTTCACTTTGTCAGACAGTTTCTACTTATGTGATTTCTTGATTTAACTGGTCTGGCTATATTCAGGCCTGGGTGTGCCAAGTGAAATTTAACTCCGCTTTCCAAAAAATTGTGGTTAATCCCAGTTCATTCATGATTCAGCGTGGGAGGGGGCAATTACTTTTTTTTACATAGAGCCAGGCAGCTTTGAACAGCTTTTTTCCCTTAATAAATTAAATAATAATTTAAAAACTGCATCTTGGATTTACTCGGGTTATCTTTGTGTAATATTAAAAAAAAAATTATGATCTGAATCATTTAAGTGTGAGGAATATGAAAAAAAAAAGTTAAATCAGGAAGGGGAAAATACTTTTTCACAGCACTGTATATATACTCTGCATTTAGTGTAGAGTTGATATTCAGTTTAGACTATATATTCAGTCAGTGCAGGCAGTGTAGTATATATAACACAGTGTATTTAAGTGGTTAAAGGGAAACCGCTTAAATTTTTTTTTAAATGGCGTGGGGGTCCCCGAAAAAATCCATACCAGGCCCTTCAGGTGTAGATATACTGTGTATATATATATATATATATATATATATACACACACGTATTTCATATACATGTGTAAGTGTAAGCCCCCCACAAGAGTATGACTTTCTTAAATTTGCTGCTATGGGCTCTAGCCCTAGATCTTTTGTAGACCTAGCAATGCCCCTGCTTTCCGCTATCAAACATATCCAATAAAAATATTAAAAATCGAATTTCTTCATAAATTTAGACCAATACGTATTCTGCTACATATTTTTTGGTAAACAAATAATACAAATAAGTGTATATTGTTTGTTTCGCGCAAAAGTTATAGCATCTACAAAATATGGTATACATATTGGCATTTTTTTTTATACTTGTAACGAAACATCCCACATTCTGCTTAAGTGCTTTCATCATATACTGTTTCCTCCCAGTCTGAATAAAGATATCAGATTTTCCAACCGCTTGCAACAACAAACTAGACAGTACTCATTTTGGCGTCTGACCATGAACTCTTTATAGAAACACAGGTACACAGAGGTAACACTTGTGATAATCCCACCCCTTTGCATTCAGGGCGGGGTTAGACTGTCCAATCAGCTGGGAGAGATGTTGGAGGAATTCCCCCTCCCTCCTCACAGCAAATACACATACACATCCCATAATACCGAAGGCAGACAAATACAATAGAACAATGGAATACAGCCACACCCCAAACGACTCAGCAAAGAGTCCCCAACAGTATGAGACAATATACAATATAAACTTTACAACATTCCAGTGTGGTTGTAAAGTGAGTCCGATTAGTACAGCTCAGACTGGGGTTCTCAGTCACCATGTGCTCCTAATAGACCTAGGAGGTGCATGGGGAGCTGAAGCAAGGGTTTCCCAACCTTGCCAAGGGATTCTGGGTTCCACGGGCCCCCCCGCCCAGTGACTATTATCACACATCTCCCCTTTCGGCAAGGGACTAACACAGAAGGAGACCCCAGACGGGTTGACTCAGAAGTTAGTTAGTAGTTCCAGTCCCCCAAAGCCGATATCCACACAGTACCCCAAATAAATTGCCCCAAACATAGCACTACTCACCCAGCCAACCTCTGCCTTTCTCAGAGATTGTACTTGCTCTGGGGTCCTTTCAGCAGCTGGAGAGAGGACAGGGTGGCTGGGCTCACTTCATCATGATGTTGGGGGTCTGGGCCAACTGCTCAGCATCCCTGGAGTATACAGATGGATACTGCATCTTTTGTTATTTGAGGGCAGAAGCCAGCAGAACTCTGCCTTGTTGCCAGCCCTTCTGCTGGGTTGCTGGCATCATCCTGGGGTGCCATCTGCTGCTGGGAAGGGAAGCTGGCTGCTTCACCTCCCTTACCCTCATCTGGCTACTGGGACAACATGTCTCTGGTACTGTCTCCCAGGGAGGCGGATCCTTGCTGGAGAGGATAGACCACCACCTTCTCACCCTGGGCCTCTGGAACTGCCACAAGTGTAGAGCAGAGGTCTTGGACCCTCTGTCCAATTGTCCGTGCTTCAGCTGGAGACATTTCTGGTAACTCCACAGATGCTGCTGTCGGTGCTGGGCAGAGCTCAGTTAAGTTTGGTCCTGATACCAGCTCTTCTGCTGGAGACTCACCGGGTTGTCCTTCCTCAGAGAAGTCTATTAAATCCCCAGTCTCTGGAACTGGTGTCTGGGGATACAGGTTCACCAGCTCCTGTCCATAGAACCCAGAAGATGTCATCGGTGCTGGGCAGAGGTTAGCAAAGCTCTGTCCTGTTGTCAGCACTTCAGCTTTGCGGGCGGCAATCTCTGTGGTTTCCAGTGCTGATTATCTGGCATGCTGCTGAACGTGTTCTAGAAGTTTCCTGTATACCCTTTCGAGATGCTGATCCTTCCTTAGCAAATATTCCAGGTCCAGTTTAAGCTCTGGGACCCCTGCAAGACCAATCTCGCAAGTCCACAAGGGTAGGTTCTCCTTCATCGCCAAACACAAAACCCTCAGTAAGGCTCTCCCACAGAAATCCAGGGCTGCCAAAGTCATATCCCTCCGGATAGCATTCTGTTGTGTCCCCTATATATTCCTGCATTGTGTGCCATTGCAGAGCCCATTAACGATTTTCCAGCTCTATCTCCTGCTGGACCAGCCTGTTCAACTCAGTCACCCATTGCTCCTGGGGCCGCTCTCCCAGGAATGCCATTCGCAACGCCCGCTGGTGACTGACCCAGTGCTCTGGGTCTGTGACCAGCGGGGCTGTGAATCTGCTGCCTGAGCTTCAGGTATTGATCCTCAGAGACAGTCCTGGAGTACACTGAAAGGGCAATCTGTAGCAGCCCTGGGAACTCTCCATATATCCACTGGGGTGATCAAAGTCAGCTATCCTGATTTTGGATCCCGGTGGAGGTTTGGATGTCCCAGACTTCAGGAAGCATCCTACTTCTTGCCACCAATGTACCGAAATGTCCCACACTCGTCATATGCTGCTTCCTCCCAGTCTGAATATAGATATCAGATCTTCCAACCACTTGCAACCACAAACTAGACAGTACACGTTTTGGCTGCTGACCATGAACACTTTATTTAAACACAGGTACACTGAGGTAAAACTTGGGACAATCCCCCCTTGCATTCAGGGGGGGTAGACTGTTCAATCAGCAGGGAGAACTGTTGGAGGAATTCCCCCTCCCTCCTCACAGCAAACACACATACACATTTCATAATACTAAAGGCAGACAGACACAATAGGACAATTGAATACAGCCACACCCCAAATGACCCAACAAAGAGTCCCCAAAAGTATGAGACAATATATAATATATACATCATTCCAGTGTGGTTGTACAGTGCGTCCCATTAGTACAGATCAGACTGGGGTTCTCAGTGACCCTGTGCCCCTAATAGACACAGGGTAAATTAGACCTGGGAGGTGCATAGGGAGCTGAAAGAAGGGTTTCCAAACCTCTCCCAGGGATTCTGGGTTCCATGGACCCCTGCCCAAAGTGACTCCCGTCGCAATACTATTATTGAGATGATAAACGACTTATAGCTGCAATATCACTAATTGATACTTTTGTCACTTTGTGGGAACCAGTGACACTAATATAGTGATTAGTGCTAAAAATATGCACTCTCACTGTACTAATGACATGGGCTGGAAGGGGTTAAACATCTAGGGCGATCAAAGGGTTAACTGTGTGGCTAGTCAGTGTTTTTGTGTACTGTGTGTGCTGCTTTTACTAGGGAAAGAGATGGATTTTCTTCCCTGCTGGAGGATGTCAGAAGATCTGCCTTTTTTACATAGGCAGATCTCCATTCTGAGTCTCTGCCCAAAGGTCAGCGTGTGCCGGCGGACATCCAGTGTCTGCTTCTGCTGTGAATAATAACAGCAGAAGTAGCCAGCCCATGCCCCTTTTAGGCAGAAGAGCAGAATCATATATATACTGTATATGGAAATCTGCTATTAAGTAGTCAGTAAGTGGTTAAATATGTTTAAAACATATGTTTTAAAACAGTGGAGTGGTCAACAAGTATTTCTGATGTGCTGTTTATAAACTGACACAGAGGCCAGTAAACGACTATTTTTTAAGGTGCTATTGGATGCTCAAATCGCAGGCACAGTGTACAGAACCACATGTAAACACCGTACTGTTTAATATTTAAGAACCATCCCCTTCCTATCACAATGGAGAAAGCAAAGCAAAAAGGAAATAACAAATAAATGAATCATTCATTATCAGAAGAATAGAGGTAGAAGTTGATTCAAGGTTGTGTAGTTGTTTGGAGGGTGATTTTTTATATAATCACCCACCTTCCTCTCCTCTGAGTGTGATCTATACATCTCTATCCTGTCTCTAACCTGAATATTAATGCCTTCACCTCCTTTATTCTTCATGTTTTCTAATGAACCCCTTCATCTCCATCCTCCCACTGTATGTGACCTGTACATTAACCCCTTCAGTTCCTCCTTCTTCTGTGTATGACCTATGCTTTATAATGATGTGCTGTATCTAGCGCACCATGTTTTACCCACCTCAGTACCAGCATTTTTTTTCATTTCCAAAAATTGTGGCAAAACTCAAGATCACCTTGGGCTGTTTACTTTATTGAAAGTGGTAATTTTGTGGATGTTTGTATTGTACTGGCATTTTTGTTTGTGATGTTTTAGAACAGAATTTAGCGACGTTTTATTGTTTTCTAAATGTTTCTTCTTTTTGGCTTTATATTTTACAAAAAAGGTAAAAAAAACAGCGATTGCTAAATACCGCCAAAAGAAAGCACTAGCTGTCTCAAAAAAAAAAAGTATATAAAACATATTTAAAGTGTAGCATTATTACCAAGCAATTGTCGGTCAAATTGATCACAATGCTGAAAACTGGCCTGGTGATGAAGGGGAATGCTGTGGTTCTCAAGTGGTTCAGGAGAATCTATAGACTTTTTGCATGCTTTTTTTTATATGTGACTATAATCAAGGTGATGTAACTAATTTTATAAAAGGATGGTATTATTTAAAAAATCATGTTTCTGTGTGTAGTTTTAATTATACATGTATATGGTGGAAGCTATATTTGCTCATTATATTTTTCCCAGAGGAGGCTCCAATTTTAAAATAGTAATCAACCAAAAAGAGGCTCCAGAGGGGGAAGCGGGTCCGCTCAAAAAAGAAGGCAGGTTTGAAAGACTCTGGCCTTTTTCTTGAGTTTAGCTACTGTCACAGACACTATAGCTAGCTACTGTGTGCTTTACCTATAGCAGCCCCCTTTTCTTTAAGGCAAGCAGGCCTACCGGTACTTGGTCGCCCCTAGGACTTATACCAGGGGTGCCCAACCTTTTGAAGGCCCGAGGGCCACTTAAGCGATTTAGTAACCAGTCGTGGGCCACAATGAGCGGAGTGGGAAGATGATAGGTCTGTGTCCAGTCTGCATATGTAAAGCAGACACAGCCCAATCTACTCTATGGGTCCTTCGATCCAATAAGATAGAAGGGGCAGATCCACTTCTGTTTTTTTAGCAGATCGGATTGGAGGTGATTAGAGGGTCCGATTGGGTTGGACTGATCATGTGAAAGGGCCCAAGGCTGTTTTTACATTGATGGTCTGTGGTCTATTGTGGCGCAGTGCACCTGTGGTCTTCCCCCTGGTTAGCTGCACTTTGCCATAGACGTCTATTATATTTAGCAGGTGCCGGGGACTTTATGAAGAGCCGCTTGCTTCCTCTACCGCTGGCTTCATTTGCAACACTGATGCTCTCGGATGGAAGGTCGGCAACCTGAAATCTGGGAATAAACTGCGTTACTGTGAGTAAACAAATGTAAAGTGAATAAATATTAAGCGTTAAGAGCAGCAGTATCTAGTAGTGTTCACTGTACACAGAATATAATAGGAAGTGATAAGCGCTCAAAACAGTAGTTAGAAACTATGAGGTGACGGTATATGGACTCCAAACCGTTAAGATGGTAGGCAGAGGATGGAAATTCTATAGGGATCCACTCCTTATGCAGTAGATGGCAGATTGTAAATGATGATGCCAGGACCAGCCAATGAAGACCGTGGGCACTTACAGGAAATCCAGGGGCTCAGAGTGCAACAGATAGGAGAGGAAAAACGAATGCGTACATAGTGTAATACGGTTTAAAATCTTTACTTTGACATCAAGAGATAAAATATTACTATCACATTTCAGTAGTCATGGCAAGCGTATAAAAATCAGTAGAGTCAGCATAAATCCCGTCGCGTTTCGATCAATCAATCGTCATCTGGGGCGCTGACTCACTGCTAACATGGGTCCAAATATATACGTGTACCCCCCTACCTCAATCAGGGCTCCAGCTTCAAACAATCCGGTAATCGGAGGTGACTTCCGGGTGTGGGAGTACTATGTTATTGGCGTGCATTCCAAGCCTCCCATGTGAGAGATAGGCTGGAGCGCAGTGCCGGACGTACGGACAAATTGATGTCACGTGGTAAGTCGGGCATGCGCTGTCACTAAGCCTCGTCCTCACAGTGGGACCACATAACGTGATCCCCGACGGGGATGATACACAGCGCGCGTACGCTGATGAAAGTTTGAACAATCTGAAACTGGCTGAGGTTGTAGACTGAAGGGGACCTAGACCCATAGTGAATCAGTCAAGGATTGAGTACAGTAATATACAAAAATTATAGTCGCACAAGTGCAAAAAGATTTGATGGAGTAGCTACGGCCTGTATTAGTGGACCTGAATTCCAAAGACTTAGACCTCCCATTGGTGTTAAATAAGCAAACAACATTTCTAAGGCCCCGTACACACGACTGAACATGTCTGCTGAAACTGGTCCGCGGACCAGTTTCAGCAGACATGTTCGGTCGTGTGTATGGCCGATCGGACAGGATTCCAGCGTACATTTGCCCGCCAGACCGTTTTCGAGCAGGCAAATGTTTCTAAATTTGCTTAGAAACATGCCCGCTGGAATCCTGCCCGTCGGACATGTTCGGTCGTCTGTACAGACTTTTACCGTACATGTCCGAGCGGCCGCCATCCCTCGCATGCGTCGAATGACTTCGACGCATGCGTGGAAGCATTGAACTTCCAGGGCCGCGCACGTCGCCGTGTCATCATCGCGGCGACGGTGCGGCCTCGTCACCGCGTATCGTGTACGCGCGGATTTCTGTATGTGTACAGCCATCATACAGAAATCTCCGGGCAGGCATGTACGCTGAAAACGGTCCGGCGGACCGTTTTCATCGTACATGTTTGCCCGTGTGTACGAGGCCTTACACGGATAATAATCCTTCATATCCTGAAAAAACTTAGGGCGACATAGGGGGGTCCAAAATATTAGGGGCAATGCTGTTTCTCAGCGTGGGTGCTCCTCTAAAAATGACTTTGGCCCTTTCTGGCAGATTAGGCCCTAGGACCTTATCATTTCTATGTACATTCCAATGCTTATCAATGATGGTCTTAATCTCTCTGTGCTGATTGGAATATGAAGTGACCATAGAGGACTTAAAGGAATCATCCCGTTCTCGCAGAACCTTGTCCATCAAAAGGGAATTGCGTTCAATCTTTTTTTTTTTTTTTTTTAAATTCAATACTTTTTTTTTATTGTTTCCATACATATATAGCAGAGAAAGAAAAAATACAAATCCATATTCTACACTCGGTGCATTATATGTGCATACAAAAAATTAATTGCATAGGTTAAAAATTTCCTTCAATCCCGTTCCCAACCCTCCCTCCCTCCCTCCTATCTTACTTTTAAAGTGCATACACGTTTTTTGGTTCTGTTCCTTTCCTTAGATTATTCTTTACCTAACTTTCCCTAATTAAAGTGAGCGACCTATTTTACATAACCAATGCTCCCATATTGCATTAAATTTTTTGATGTTACCACGTCTAATCCATGTCCCCCTTTCCTTCCCAATTGTGCTGTTCATTACGTTAAACCATTCCTCTACTGTGGGTGGATTTTGTGCTTGCCATTTTAGTGCGATCAATTTCCTCACCTGAAACAGGCATCTTATAACGGCTACTAATATATCCCTCTGCCCCATTCTCTCTTCAATGCATCCTAATAGACAAACCCTGGCTTCAAGTTCCAGAGTGGTTCCAAAGGTTGCATTTATAATGTCCAGAATCTTAGCCCAATATCTATGCAGTTTTGGGCATTTCCACATCATGTGGATGAGGTCCCCTGTATTTTGACATCTGGGACATTTGTCATCTGACTTCCATCCGAATCCATATAATTTCTTGGGGGTATAGTAGACCCTGTGGAGGAGAAACAAATGAGAAACCCGTTGTGAGGGGGCTAATGAAACCACTGTCCCTAGTTCCAGTATACTATCCCATTGGTCATTTGTTATGAGTCCAATATCCTTCTCCCACCTCTGTTTATTCTTGCTCAGCTTCTCTTTTCCTATTAACTGATCGCTGATCCGTTCGTACAATTCTGATATAAGACCTTTCAAGACCCCCGTCTTGATTAGTCTTTGGAGATGCGTGAGCTTTTGCCATCTTACCGGCTGTAATTTAAATTGGGCTTGTAATGCGTGTCTAACCTGCAAATAGGCAAAAAACATTTGGGATGCCATATTCCCGACTTAGCTCTGAGAAGGGTTTTAATGTGCAGTCTGTATAGAGTTGTGCCACTCTGGTTATCCCACGTTTATCCCATTCTTTTAATTTTCCCATGGCCAAAATTTCTTTTAAGTTATTATTTTCCCATAGTGGGGAGTATTCTGTTAATCCTTTATAGCCCAAGGCAAGTTTTCCCACTTGCCATATTCTTACCATCATCTTTACTGTTGGACTTTTTACCGAGAAAGAGTTGGCCTCTAAGGTCTCTATTACCGATCTATGAGGAGACCCTCTTAGTATCATTTAGTTCAATCTTAATTTTGGAGGTGATGTATGTCTCTACTCAATCATGGCTCCATAAGAGTTTTATTGTTTATAAATCACATATATATATCCTTATATATTTTAATTTTTATTCTTGGTTTTAAAAAAATGTAAGATTTTTATTATATTTAGATACTTTTCACACATTGTTCATCAGATTGTGGCCGTTAACAGTGTAATTGTATGCATTGACAGGTTTTCTTTCTCTTTTTCCCTGTCCAATGCAACATTCATTGTTTTGTTACAGGACAGTTAACCATTGCTGTTTTTACAAAGCAGCTGGGGTTTACTGTTTAATTTTTGTATATTCCTGTACTCAATCCTTGACTGATTCACTATGGGTCTAGGTCCCCTTCAGTCTACAACCTCAGCCAGTTTCAGATTGTTCAACCTTTCATCAGCGTACGCGCGCTGTGTATCATCCTCGTCAGGGATCACGTGATGTGGTCCCGCGGTGTGGACGAGGCTTGGTGACAGCCTCGGCACGCATGCTCGAGACTGACCATGTGACGTCAATATGTCCGTACGTCCGGCGCTGCGCTCCAGCCTATCTCTCACATGAGATATTATTGGCGTGCTTGGAACGCACGCCAATAACATAGTACTCCCGCACCTGGAAGTCACATCCGATTACCGGATTGTTTGAAGCTGGAGCCCTGATTGAGGTAGGGGGGTACACGTATATATTTGGACCCATGTTAGCAGTGAGTCAGCGCCCCAGATGACGATCGATTGATCGAAATGTGTCGGGATTTATGCTGACTCTACTGATAGATTTTTATACGCTTGCCATGACTACTGAAATGTGAGTGTAATATTTTATCTCTTGATGTCAAAGTAAAGATTTTAAACGGTATTACACTATGTACGCATTCGTTTTTCCTCTCCTATCTGTTGCACTCTGAGCCCCTGGATTTCCTGTAAGTGCCCACGGTCTTCATTGGCTGGTCCTGGCATCATCATTTACAATCTGCCATTTACTGCATAAGGAGTGGATCCCTATAGAATTTCCATCCTCTGCCTACCATCTTAACGGTTTGGAGTCCGGAAACCGTCACCTCATAAGCCTATATGTCTCATTAAGTATACGCTTATTTGAGTCCACGCTTTCCGGTAAGCCTCCCATCTTTATTTTGGTTGTGGATCTGCTATCAATTCATTTCTCACATTAGTCACGTTTGTTTGGACTTTTCTGGATTTGGAATCATCATTGAGACTTATCCCTTACTTATGAATTCATTTCTGCACTTCATCACCATTTATGAACTTTGAACACTTGGTGTTATATTTATATGACTTCCTATATCGTTATATTTATTCACACATATTTTTAGCGCTACACTTTTTGCTGTTTTTATTTGTTTATTTGCAGAATTGATCTGATTCTGTGGTGTTGGCTGCCATTTATATATGTTTAGTCAGGTAGCGCGTGATATATGCACTATTGTATATGATATCTGAATGATGCCTGTAGCTGCTGACATCTTTCAGATATCACCACATCGTATGACGGCCTCGGTGTAGAAGTGGTTAAAGGAATATTTTCATTTTTATTGTTTCACTTTAACCGCTTGCCGCCTGCCCACCACAGTTTTCAGCCCTCTGTAGGTGAATACTTTTCATTTTCTTAAAATAATGTGCCATCCTTTCATTCCTAACACATTACCCAGTCCATATCAGTATAGATATCCAGCATGAGATTTTTGCCCGTTGAGATCTGATATGTTTTCAAAGTGTTCCTTGAATTTTTTTGAGCAGTGTAGATTCACCAGCAATTGGAGAGATAGCAATGTGGTAAGGGAGGTTTCCAAATTGGAGACCTGGTGGATTTATATGGCCAAAACGTACCCTCGAATGGGATGTAAACGCATTTATCAACAACGGATAAAAGCTATGCATGTTTTATGTGTAATGTATTCAAGTGCAATATTTTTTACAACCGCAAGATGGTGCTGTTTTTCCCGAAGAGGCCATTTTTAGTTTTTTAGCAATATTTTAATTGTTTATTTTGCATGTCCACGAATATTGTGTATATTCAACATACACATTTATATTAGGATTGAATTCCTTAATTATTGTTTGTGGATTCATCCATGTAAAATTCTGCCACTGAAGGGGTTACCACTGTTATGTGGGGCTGGTTTCTGGTTTTACTTTCAGCTTGTGAAATGAAATTGGAGACCATCTAGCTGTAAAAGTTGTACCGTATATATATAGTGTGTGATGTCGCCCATCAAGCCACGCCCCTGACAACATAATTTGCTGACAAAACATGTAGGCAGGCGTTGGAGACTTTTAACGTCATTGCACATCGGGACACGGCGGCTATCTTGCTGGTTGGAAATGCTGGAGCTGCTTGTGGACATGCGATTTATATACATTTTGAATGTGAGTGTTTATTCCTTTTAACAAATAAACTGGGTTGGGATCTCTACACTATGAGAAGTGTTCCTTTTGTCTCTTTATGGTATTGATGAGTATGTGGAGGAGATGTTTGGGAGTCCTGGAGGTAGATTATTTGCACAGCAGATCTACTCAGGGGTGCTATTTACTGTGCATTTGACCTTTGTTATGAGGATCTATGGTGGATGGTAAGAGGCAGTGTGATCAGTTGCTGGTGGTGGTCTCTTCATCCCCTCTGGAGCATCTAGCTCTACCACATTTTTATTGCTTCTTCTAAACACCTCCTGTGGATTCCTGCTGAAATTGACTTTTAATTCAATGATTGTTTTATAAATGGATGTGAGCACTTATTATGTTGAGCGCAGTTCCTTGATTGTCATGATATACATGTGGCTTGTGTGCGACTTTGTAGAGCACAAACAAACACAATGGTCAAAGTTTCACTCATCCAAATCGCATCAAAGTTGCATCAAGTTGCACTGTAAAGTCACATCAGAAATCGCACTATTTTGAAGTCGCACAAGTGGGAATAGACTCTCAAGGCTGAGGCTGCAGTCCTGTGAAAAGACAGCAACCTGACTTAGAAGAAAGCCTGTCCTTCTTGCATGTGTCACTTCTTTTAGCTTCTCCCAGTGGATGCAGCAATTTTGGGTGGGTACCACGGAGCCTGTACCCTACTCCACCAGCACAGCCTGATGTGTCCCCTCCTTCCCAAATACACTGTGGGACCTTTCCTTGACACAAGAGATCATCTCTTCAAATCTTCCTGCACCTCCTCCTCTCGACACCTCTCACTCTCTTTACTTCTCTTCTGTGACACTTCTAGCTAGTTAAATGGGATACCCCATGCCTCAATTTTGGTCCCTGTATGTGGGGCACCAGTCGCTAGGGAGGGGGCCAAGCACACAATCCCCCTCACTACTGGAGCCCTCTGTCACCCATGCCATGTCACTACAACTCCTGCTGGCTGACTGCTTAAAACACAAGATTATTCTGGTTGCCCCTAGCAATGACAACATAGCCTCTTCTCTCTCCACTGCAACACTGATTTCTCTTCATCCCCCTTATAAGCCCCTTGTGGGAATCGAAGAGGGGCTGCAGGATCTGAAACATGTTACATGTTCCACCCTACCCTCGGAGGAGCCGCTGGTTAGATTTGGGATCTACTCTCATTAACTGTTTTACCCTATTTAACTGGCTCGAACCCTCCCTTGGCAAACCAGATGAATACAATGGTATTGTGACCCCTACTTGGCTGAGGCCGCAATAGCATTACATAAAACATACAATAGTAATGCAATAATTGTATTACCTTTCCTTTTGTGATGTTGGCTCCCAGAGTAAACACACGTCACACAATTAATATATTCAAACCAAAAGAATAACTTTACTTTGCTTGTGGTAAAGAAGAAAAAGGTTTGAATAGCATATTAGTTAATCACAAGTATTCTCACACAATGACTCTGCAAAGGGCCCTTTGCGAGAGTTAGGAAAAACAGTAAACAAAATGATTAATCATAATAAACTCTATATTGAACTTTTAGGCCTCTCTGGTTCAGTCAGTGTTCAAACATGTGGCCCCGGCTTACAGGGGGGACTCTAGCTATCAACATAAAAGGGGGGTTTCTGAGATTTTGAGCATGTACCCTCTCACCTGTCAGGCCCGATACGCCTGGATTCTTCTCAAAGGCACTCTGGTCAATCACTGCTCCGCAGCAAGAGATCTCGGTATCAGGTTCCCACTGTTTCAGTTGTCAGCTGGGCGGCTTCTCCGTTCTCCTGGCATACGAGCTGAGCACTCTTTGTCTTGCTTCCCTCCGGATGGTTAATCTTCCTGAGAAGTCCAGGCCCATGCTTCAGGCCTAGCAGCACTGCTGTGGAGCTCTACACAGCTCCACAAAGGAGAAGAGGCAGGTCCCGAGAGAGAGAAATCAGCTCCTCCCTAACTTTAAATAACCTCCCCCATAAGTCTGTGCGGAGGTGTCACATGTTCCAATAAGGCAGGGCATTGTGGAAAGTGTAGTCTGTTTCTACTAAGAGTCAATGGAGTCCATATCTCCCGATACTTCCAATCCCACAATGCATAGATTCTAAAAGGGTGTAAACATGTATATGCAAACATAACTAGAGCACAGTGGGGATTCACACTATATAGTCCATGAGAGTGTGACCCCGCTACACATGTAACATGTTCCAGAAGGTGAACTTATCCTTTAATTTAACAGATAACAGTTCTCAGCAGCATCTTCCATACACATTCCTGTAGAAAGTCTTCTAAGTGCCCTTTTAGTGTGTCATTTAGTGTGCTCCTTTGTGTTCCAAGAGGTGGTCATACCTTAAACAGGTGAGCAAGTCCATTTAGCAGCAAAGTCAATATCCCTTGGAACCCCAACTGGGTTCCCACAAGGGGTGGAGATAATAACAAAGTTGTGACTACATCAGAGAGCAAAGACCAGCAAGATACTGATCTAGATAGAGTTCCCCTTTTTATATGCTTTGTTCAGCAGAGCAGAGGGTAGTGCTCTTCAGAAAAGCCCAGGAAAACCGAGCTAGCAGTGTTAACTCTTGCCTACCAAACAACACTAACAACAACATTAACTAAACAGTGCAGCTCAAGAAGTAGAAAATACACTTAACCCAGTAAATAATGAGCACAACCAACACTGTAATACCTCAGTAAGCTCCTGCTTACATGCAGACTCTTCATAAGGCTAACTAAGTTGATCATAGCAGTCATTGATGAGAGGTGCGTCTCCATAAAGTGCAGACCTGTAGTTGGTTCATGTGTGCAAAAAATGCAAAACGTAAAATGCACCACAGGCAAGTAAAATTTGAAAGCCAGCTAAACATTATGGCCCAGATTCACGTAGATCGGCGTATCTTTATGCCGGCATAGCGCATCTCATATGCGCTACGCCAACGTAACTGTGAGAGGCAAGTGCAGTATTCACAAAGCACTCGCTCCCAAACTTGCGCCGGAGTAATGTAAATTGGCTGGCGTAAGCCCGCCTAATTCAAAGTAGGAAGGTAGTGGGCGTGTTACATTTAAATTAACCGTGACCCCATGTAAATGAAGGGCCGAACGAACGGCTCATGCGCGAGCATTCTCAGAATCACGTTGAATATACTCCCTAAGATACGACGGCTCAATGCCTTCGACGTGAACTTAACCTACGCCCAGTCCCATTCACGTACGACTTACGCAAACGACGTAAAATCCAACGGCTGTTCCGACGTCCGTACCCTAACATGACTTACCCCTGCTTTATGACGCTTAACGTTACGCCGGACGTACGCCTTACGTAAACGGCGTAGATTACAGCGACGGGCGTAAGTACGTTCGTGAATCAGCGCATTTAGGTCATTTACATATTCAACGCGTAAATCAATGGAAGCGCCCCTTGCGGCCAGCGTAAATATGCGCCCAAGATACGACGGCGTTGGAGACTTACGTCGGTCGTATCAAGCCAAAATTCATGCGTGTCTTGTTTCCTGAATAAGGCGCATAGATACGACGGCACATCTGTGGACTTACGCGGCGTATCAGAAGATAAGTCGGCGTAAGTCCTTTCTGAATCCGGGCCTATGTTTATATATAATACAACAATCATTTCATTTATAAGTTTATTTTCTACAAAAATTAATAAAGCTAGCATTGCTCATTGAAAGAACTGGGTCTGTGCACTGTATGTTCATTTATTATTTGAAGTTCTTCACAGGACAGTTAATCAAATCTATTCTTTCACAGGTTACTGCTATTTAAACTATGGGCAGTCTGCCCAGTGATATGTATTTGTGTGAAGGCGACCCCTGCTTCATTTTCCCCTTTGCCACTGATCTCTCCTGTCACTATTACAATGCACTTGTTAAATCACCATTCAGCAATAGACAATGGGGCTATGTATCAATAACAGGTTCAGAGCACCACACATGATGGCAAATGAGTCATGAACTTAGAGTCAGCATATTAATCTGATTAGGTAATGTGGTTAGTGGTCCTTCTCTATAGCACAGTCAAGTTTTATATAGAATGTAATTTGTCATCTGCTTTTATAGTTAGCAAAAATGTGCAGCTTTTCCATATCCTAAATAAAATAAAATAGGGGACATTCATTAATTCTGTCCCATGGCAAGGCAATGCTGAACAAGAGCAGTAAAACAGATTGGGATATAGACTACTTGTTAAAGGGGTTGCATTAAGGTGAAAAAACTTCTGGTAGTCACCGGACCCCCAGCCCCCCCCCCCCTCGTTTTGCCTGGGGTTTTCGGCTCTTGATTGGATAGATTGATAGCAGCGCGGCCATTTGTTCCCTCTGCTATCAAATCCAATGACGCAGGGGGCAGGGCTGAGTCCTATGGTCGCCAAATGCCGGACACGGGAGCGCGCCCGCAAGGTTCTGTAACCCCCAGGGAGATTGCTTCTCCTAGGGGGTTATATGATGTGGGGAGGAACCGCAAGAGCCACCGGTCGACCACAGAAGGCGGAGTTCGGGGCCACTCTGTGCAAAATGAACTGCACAGTGGAGGTAATTATGACATGTTTGTTATTAAAAAAAAAAAAACTTTAGTATCACTTTAAGTCATAAATTCCTCCCTCAGCTGCTCTAAAATAGCACCTTAACAGAATAAAACCTTACTTGACACTGATCATTGCCTAATTGTGAACTTAATTGTTTCACAAAATTGTGTGTATTCTTAAAGGGGTTGTAAATCCTCAAGTTTTTTCACCTTAATGCATCCTATGCTTCTGGCAGTGACCGCAATCCCCCCCGTTTTACTTACCTGAGCCCCGTATTTCCTGTGTGCACGGGGTCCCGGCTCTTGATTGGATAGATTGATAGCAGGGCAGCCATTGTTTCCATTGCCATTGTTTCCCGATGTTTTTCCTGAAGACGTGCGCTAGAGCACGAAATGCATCGAAATTGAGGCTTGCACTCACCTGTTACAGGAGCTCTCCTTTTTCATTCTCAGCTGAAACGCATGCTGCGCTTCCTGCATCACCTACAGCTGTGCTGCTATCTATTGTGTCTTACACATGCATGTAAGTGCTTTTTATTAAAGACAATATTACACTATATTGCCCCTCTGTAGCTCGTTTTTGGGGAGCCCAACTTCACAGATTTTATGAAAGGAGCTGTGGATATGCACCTTAGAGTGTAAAGGTTGGAGGATTTTATCAGGTAATATTAAAAAAAAAATTCAACCCCCAGTCCCGCCAAGCTTGCACGCAAAAGCGAACGCATACGTGAGTCACGACTGCATATGAAAACTGTGTTTAACCCACACATGTGAGGTATTGCCGCAATCGTTAAAGTGAGAGAAATAGTTCGAAAGACCTACTCTATCAAAAGACGTTGTCTTATTTTTAATTCAAAAGAGTGTTTTTTCCCGAAAAATTGCACTTGTAAGACTACTGCACAAATACAGTGTGACAAAGTATTGCAACGACCGCCATTTTATTCTCTAGGGTGTCTGAAAAAAATGTATAATGTTTTGGCGTTCTATGTAATTTTCTAGCAAATATGATTTATTTTAACTTGTAAACACCAAATTAGAAAAATAGGCTTGGTCCTTAAAGTGGTTGTAAACCCAAACAATTAAAAAACCTGCAAGACAAAGGCATAATGAGCTAATATGACTAGCATACTAGCTCATTATGCATTACTTACTTTAGATCAAAGCCCCCAAAGCCGTCCTCGTCTCCCCTCCAGCCACAGACATATCTCCCGGAGGTTACTTTTGGGTATCACTGCTCCGGTGCTATAATTGGCCGGAGCGGCAATGACGTCACTCCGCGCATGCTGCGGTACCCATCAAAGCCGGCATTATTCATTCAGAAAACCGGCATTCTCAGTGCGCCTGCGCCGTTGTCTACAGCATGCATGCATTCTTTTTGGCAAATATCTCCTAAACCGTGTAGATATTGCAAATACCTACAGGTAAGCCTTAATCTAGGCTTACCTGTAGGTGAATGTTGTAATGGAGGGTTTACTTCCATTTTAAATGCTTAAAGTGGTTGTAAACCCTTATAAGGCTTACCTGTAGCTACCCTGGATATCTCCTAAAAACCTGAACAATTTAGGAGATATCCCCTGTATTTGCATGTGCCGATGCGCACTGAAGCAATGGCACGTACGTGCCGTTGCTTTCAGTGACTGTGCCGTTACCGATGGGTCCCATGCGCATGCGTGGGAGTGACGTCATCGCGCCAAAGCCACGATACCCGGAGATAACCCCAGGGCGACATGACGCCAGCCGGTGCTGTGTCGGGCACTGCAGCGGGGGCTTCGATCCCAGGTGAGTATTACATAATGAGCTAGTATGCTATGCATACTAGCTCATTATACCTTTGTCTTGCATCTGTTAGATTATACTATATACTCTGAACTGTTATAACTAGTATTTATACTATACGGACTGCACTATATACTCTGAACTGTATTATACATACAATACGGACTGCACTATATACTCTGAACTGTATTATATATACTACACTGATGGACTGCACACTACACTAACCAACTGCCTAATCTCCATTCATTCACTATATACGGCCGCTGTGTAAGCAGCAGCCTTCTATAGTGTAGGGCGTGGACTTAGCCCCTGAGCCATGATTGGCCAAAGGCGATTTGCCATACAATATTCGGATTGTGTGTACGGGGCATTAGAGGCAGGAAAAAAAATGCCAGACGCCCCTAAGAGCAGTGTCAAAAACACCCTGGGCTAGATTCATAAAGCCTGCCGTAAGTTTGTGCGGGCATAGCGTATCTGAGATACGCTATGCCGCCGTAACTTAGTGAGGCTGGGGCAGGATTCACAAAGAACCTGCGCCCTAAGTTACGGCGGCGTAGCGTACATCTGCCGGCGTAAGCGCGCCGAATTCAAATTCGGAAGAGGTGGGCGTGTTTTATGTAGATAAAACATGACCCCACGTAAATGACGTTTCTCACGAACGGCGCATGCGCCGCCCGTGAACGTATCCCAGTGCGCATGCTCCTAATCACGTTGCGAATAGTCAATGCTTTAGACGTGGACGTAATTTACGCAAAGCCCTATTCGCGAACGACTTACGCAAACAACGTAAAATTTTCAAAATTCGACGCGGGAATGACGTCCATACTTAACATTGGCTATGCCTCATATAGCAGGAGTAACGTTACGCCGGAAAAAGCCTTACGGAAACAACGTAAAAAACTCCGCCGGGCGCACGTACGTTTCTGAATCGGCGTATCCAGCCCATTTGCATATTCTGCGCTGAAATCGACGGCAGCGCCACCTAGCGGCCAGCGTAAATATGCACCCTAAGATACGACGGCGTAAGAGACTTACGCCAGTCGGATCTTAGCCTAATTTCGGCATATCTTGCTTTCTGAATACAGAAAGAAGATACGCCGCGCAGCTTTGAATTTACGCGGCATATCTATAGATACGCAAGGCGTAAATTCTTGCTGAATCTAGCCCCCTGTGTGCATGAGGCCTACACATAAAAAAAGCAAACAGCACAGAAAAAATACAGAGTTGCGGTGTGCATATTTGAATTGCTTTTTAATAAGTAACAGAAATACAGAATATGAATATAATGAGCATAAACACAAGGATTGATTTTAACCTCAGAATTTGCAGGCTTTCTATTGAAATTTGCATGCACCATTGGCTGTTTGCTCTGAATGTCCGATTCTGCCCTCAGTCTGTTCCATTAATATGTAGCTGTGCACTTGAAGATGAAGTTTCATTTTCAATAGAAGAAGAGCAAGATGGAAACTTAAGCAGAACAGGGATAATAAATAATGACAACAGATGTTTGTAAACCTTGTGCTCCCATGTTCAGTGTTTTCATGAGTTGTCTTGTCTTGATGTGCTGACAGCCTCCCTTCACCTGGGACGAGTGATATCTTATCAAAGCCTAAACAGCTCCCCTTCACAACAGGCAGATAATAGTGCCTTTCAATTTATTATAGTGGAAGCCTGAGAGAACCATGGGAACGACTGGTCAGGTGACAGCATGATAGACAGCTTGACAGCACTTAAAGCATCATGGGAAATGGCTGTCAGCTGATTTCTTGAACAGCCGGGGAGATAACCTTCAGCGTGACAGGAGAAACAAAAATCAGAATATTTGTGTAGAGGTTTATAGCTTATTCACTGCTCTCACAAATTATCCCGTGCCCAATAAAGGCTCCATTGGAATACTGATCTGAATACTGTAAACAGGACATCATTTTAAATGTTTTCTAAGCATTAGGAGGCAATGAATTTCACTTGATCCTTGAAAACAGTATTTTTATGTGATAAGATTTTGTTTCTGTTTTGCACTTTTATACACTTAGGGTGTATAAATATTATTATATTATAATAATATAATTATTATATATATATATGAATGTGACATTTATCAAATATGTGTATCTTCCTGGTGCATCTGTTTCAAATTGAAGATTGATTCACCTATGGTGAATTTGTGTTGAATGTCAAATCCTTTGTTTTATAAAACAATCCCCTTAGTTTGCACTTTAAGAAAAGAACAAAAAATGTAAATATTCGGATTTTACTGTCTAACTTTTCCACAGGTAAGTCACTTGAGATTGTTGATGTCTGTAGGAAAAGAGCAACAAATAAGGTTAATATTCAGATTTTCCTATCCTAACTTTTCTACAGATATCAACTTGATGTTGTTGAGGACTTTATCACATACAGTTGCAAAGTATACAAGCTAAAAAAATTGTGGTATTTTCTTGATCACTAGTAATTTTGGGCCTGATCCACAAAAACCGGCCGTAACTTAACTTTTGCCATTTAAAGCGGGGGTTCACCCTATCGACAGGAAAAAAAAATTTTTTTTTTCTTTTACCTTTAAATCAGGCACTGTAGCGCGAGCTACAGTATGCCTGTCCCAAATTTTTTCCCCCCATACTCACCTTGTAGTCGTCCATCGAAGATACCGGGGAATGGGCGTGCCTCTGGAGACGGAGGATGATTGACGGCCGGCTCTGGCGCGTCACGCTTCTCCGGAAATAGCCGAAATAGGCTTGGTCTTCACGACGCGTGCGCATAGCCTGTGCGCACGCGCCGTGAAGAGCCGAGACCTACTCCGGCTGTCTTCGGGGAGAGTGACGTGCCAGGGCCGGCCGTCAATCATCCTCCCTCTCCATAGGCACGCCCATTCCCCGCGGGAGCCGAAATCTACGATGGACGACTACGAGGTGAGTACGGGGTTAAAAAAATCGGGACAGGCATACTGTAGCTCGCGCTACAATGCCTGTCTCGATGGTAACATCATGTGGGTCAGGGTGAACTACCGCTTTAAGTTACACCGCCGCAAAATCTCTACCTAAGTGCCTGATCCACAAAGCACTTACCTAGAAATTTTCAGCGGTGTAACTTAAATCCGTCCGGCGCAAGGCGTGCCTAATCTAATGGGACGAGTCCCATTTAAATTAGGCGCGCTCCCGCGCCGGACGTACTGCGCATGCTCCCGACGTTATTTTCCCGACGTGCTTTGCGCGGATTTACGTTGCGCCAGGTTTTGAGAATCGCGACGGGCGTAAAAAAAAAAAAAAAGTTGCGGCGGGAAAAAAAATTGTTTTAAAAAAAAAATTGACAGCGACGCAGGGTAGAAGGGTATACTTTTACAAGGTGTAAACAGTTTACACTTTGTAAAAGCAGCCCTAATTTTGCGACGGCAAACTAATACTTACGGAGAAAAAACGAAGCGTAAAAGCTTCGTGGATCTCCGTAAGTGCTAATTTGCATACCCGACGCTGGATTTCGACGAGAAATGCCCCCAGCCGCGGCTGCGGTACTGCATCCTAAGATCCGACAGTGTAAGTCCCTTACACATGTCGGATCTTCTGCCGATCTATGAGAAACTGATTCTGTGGATCAGTTCCATAGATAGAATCAGGGATACGACGGCGTATCAGTAGATACGCCGGCGTATCCCTTTTGTGGATCAGGCCCTTTGTTGCTAAATTACTTAGATAATCCAGAGAAAAAATGACAGGAATCTGATAGTTCAGTATGGGCATCATGACTGCTCAGAAGCATAGGCTCAATAATGTCCAACTAATAAACCAATACCTTGCACTCCCAAAAAGACAAGGAAGCTGATTAAGTTGGAAATAGGGCAAGGCCACAGCTTTATGGAACTTTTCAAAAGTACAACTTTTCAAATGTACCAAAGAACAACAGCGTAGTTGCGTCCCAGCGTAGCTTTTTCCTAGATTTCAGGCTGTCACCCAGTCACCTCAGGGCTTTGTAGCCAATCCTAAGACCCCTTTCACACTGGGGTGCCTTGCAGGCGCTATAATGCTAAAAATAGGGCCTGCAAAGTGCCCTGAAACAGCTCTCTCTCCAGTGTGAAAGCCCCAAGGACATTCCCACTGGAGCGCTGCGCTAGCCGGACGGTAAAAAAGTCCCGCTAGCAGCATCTTTGGAGCGGTGTGTATACCGCTTCTCCACCGCTCCTGCCCATTGAAATCAGAGGCGCTTTGCGGTGGTTTCTAACCCTCTCTCGGCCGATAGCAAGGGTTAAAAGCGCCCGCTAGCGGCCGAATAGTGCTGCAAAATTAACGGTAAAGCGCCAATAAAAAATAGCGGTGCTTTACCGCCGACGCACCCACCGCCCCAGTGTGAAAGGGACCTAAGGAAGCTACTTAACTTCCGATTTAGGTTCACACCCGCAGTGATGCCATGCTTCCAGCAGTCAAGGCTCCCTTTCCCTAAAGGAGGTTCAAGGGGCCTTCACCTTCATTTACATTAATTCTCAATTCTTTTAAATTCTGCACAATCTCGAGTCACGCCATTCTAAAATGTCAAAAATCTAAAAACTAATGGTTTTACATAACGCAGCAACATCCACACAAAGCAAATACACCTTTGCACCCGATGAGTTTCGCATCAAATAGTGCATCGTCACTGCACACCAGACGATGCACTATTTGATGCGAAACATGCACCTTTTAAAAATGTAAGTGTTTTTACCTACATTAAACATTGGTACCTTTCAGTATTACGCTATGTGCCTTTCTCTTCTTCTCCTACATCTCTACATATTGGTTTAAATTTTGGCCCACATTGGGTACCCCTGGAAGCGACCTTTTTCCTGATTCGATCCCTGGGTTCCTCTCTGATTGACGTGCGAGACGTCTCCATGAGAATTGCAGCTGATGATCCAGGCCTGAGAGTGGTTTATACCCTGCTTTACTGACCCTCTGGGCATAAGTCCATTAGGGTACAGTGTCTCTGGTAAGCCTTCCTTTCAATGATCGGTGGTGGATTTCTTTACTGCACTTCATTCCGAGGCATTGGGACTATTATCACCAATTTTCATCACATTGGACTTTGTTTTCACATATATTTATTTAGATTTTATATATACACCATCCAGTGTCTTTACATATACATAACTTTTTTGGTTGATATATTGTCATCATAATTTTTTCACCATTTGTTTGATGCACTGTTTATTCATTTTTTCATTGGGTGATCTATTAATTGTATGCGCTACACTTTTTATGTTTGTTTTGCATTCCAACACATTTACTTGTTTCCCCTTAAACCACTCAAGTGTTGCTTTAGCAGTGTGTTTGGGGTCATTGTCCTGCTGGAAGGTTAACCTCTGTCCTAGCCTCAAATCACACACAGAGTGGCACAGCTTTTGCTTAAGAATATCCCTATATTTAGCACCATCCATCTTTCCCTCAACTCTGACCAGTTTCCCAGTCCCGAGTGCTAAAAAATTGTGTTCTTTGGGTGATGTGATGTGATGGATTTGCGTCAGACATAGCGTTTTCTTTGATGACCAAAAAGTTCAATTTAGTCTCATCAGACCAAAGCAGCTTCCTCCATACATTTTGTCCCAATTACCATCGACACCACAAAAAACATCATCAGAAGCCTCCGAGACAACACATCACCCAATGACATCATTCCTACAAAACTTTTAAAAGAATGCACGGACATCTTGGCACCCATCATAACGCACATCATAAACCAATCATTCAAGGAAGGGATTGTTCCGAACAACCTCAAGCAAGGCATAATAAAACCCCTCTTAAAGAAACCCAACCTCGACCCGAAAGACCCAAACCAGCGCAGACCGATAACAAGCCTCAACACGATCTCCAAGATCATGGAGAAAGCAGTAGTACAACAGCTTCAGCCCCACCTGGACGAGCACAAACTCCTAGATCCTCTACAATCAGGTTTTCGCCCAGGCCACGGCACAGAAACGGCTCTTCTTAAGATATGGGATGACGCCCTCGAAGCAGCTGATGACGGAGAATCCTGTCTCCTAGTGCTGCTGGACCTCAGTGCAGCCTTCAACACGGTAGACCACAACATACTGATCGCACGACTCAAAGAAGTAGCAGGAGTCTCTGACGCGGCCCTACCGTGGTTCGCATCTTTCCTTGAAAATCGCACTCAGACCGTGAAACTTGGAGGGTTTACATCAGAATCACGGACCACTACGTGCAGAGTCCCGCAAGGATCGCCCCTTTCACCTGTACTCTTCAACATCTACATCCGCCCGCTCCTCAAAATCATCAGCAAACAGGACCTGCGCTACCACTCCTATGCGGACGACACGCAGCTTTACCTTCGAATCACCAACAAAAAAGACCAATTTCATGAACTTGGAAAGTGCCTTACGCTGATTGACAATTGGATGACAGAAAACTCCCTCAAACTTAACGGATCCAAAACAGAACTACTCACCCTTCACGCAAATAGGAAATCCATTTCTAGGACCACCGGGACACCACCCACCATCCTCGGACAAACCATCGCACGAAGCAATAAAGCCAAAAGCCTCGGAGTCATCTTTGACTCTGACATGACGTTGGATGCACAAATAGGATCAGTTGTCAGCGGTTCTCATCATCTGCTCCGAATGCTACGTAGACTCATCCCCTTCATCCCAGAAAAGGACACGGCAGTAGTTGTGGGAACGATCATCAACTCACGACTCGACTACGCAAATTCCCTCTATTTAGGACTACCAAAATACCAGATTTCACGTCTACAAGTCGTCCAGAACACGGCAGCCAGACTGGTAACAGGTAAAAAGCCGTGGGAATCAGTCTCCCCAGCCTTGAGATCCCTCCACTGGCTGCCCGTACAGGACCGGGTGACATTCAAGACACTCTGCCTCACCCACAAATGTATACAGGGGAACGCTCCCCAATACTTAAGCGAGAAAATAAAACCCTACGTCACCAAGCGCGTTCTCCGGTCAACCGACCAAAACCTTCTCCAAATTCCTAAATCCCGCTACAAATCGAAGGGAGAACGTAGATTTTCGGTCCAAGGACCACGGCTCTGGAATGCTCTACCCTCTACAATCCGCTTGGAAGAAAACCATCAGGCCTTTAGGAAAAAACTAAAGACCCACCTCTTCTGAAGGACCGGAATGACTCTGAACGGGAAGCGCCTTGAGGCGATTTAGTTCGCATTTGTTGCGCTATACAAGTTACTCACTCACTCACTCAGTCTCCCACATGCCTTTTCACAAACTCAAAACGTGGCATTTTGTTTTTTGCTGAAAGTAATGTCTTTCTTCTGGCCACTCTGCCATAATGCCCAACTCTATGGAGCGTAGGGCTTATTGTCGTCCTACGTACAGATACTCTAGTCTCTGCTGTGGAACTCTGCAGCTCCTCCAGGGTTACCTTAGGTCTCTGTGCTGCCTCTCTGATTAATGCCCTCCTTGCCCGGTCCATGAGTTTTGGTGTGCGGCCATTTCTTGGCAGGTTTGCTGCTGTTCCATGTTCTTTCCATTTGGTTATATTTTATTATAACCTAACCCTGACTTGTACTTCTCAACATTGTAAGTAACAACATTGTCCCTTACTTGTTTGGAGAGTTCCTTGATCTTCATGGCAGTGTTTGGTTAGTGGAGCTTCTTGCTTAGGTGTTGCAGCCTCTGGAGCCTTTGAAAAAGGTGTGTATATGTAATGACAGAGCATGTGACACTTAGATTGCACACAGGTGGACATCATTTCACTAATTATGTGACTTCTGAAGGTAATTAGTTGCACAGAGCTTTTTATGGGCTTCATAAAAAAGGGGGTGAATACATACGCACATGCCAAATATCAGCTTTTTATTTCTGGAAAATAGTTTTATGTATATATTTTTCTCATTTTACTTCACCAACGACTATTGTGTTCTGATTTATCACATATAATTCAGATTAAAAAACATTAAACTAAAGGCTGTAATGTAACAAAATCGGTAAAAAGCCAAGGGGGATGAATAAGGAGACGTTCTGACGCGTGGCGTTACGGTCCATGAGGACGGGCGTATGTACAAGCCGGCCGGCTCACCTTTTTAAACTTCCTTGAATGACATTTCTTGTAAGTGCATTTTTTATATTAAATTACAATATCCTTTACGGTACATCACTATTGTGGGTTAATTTATTGTTGCCGTGGAAACTGGGAGAGCCCTGAGCCTGTGAGGTTGGAGCAGTTCCGGTTTAAAGGCCCTGGCTGGGGTTCAGCCGCAAGCCATTAAAGCTTATCTGTCTGGTAAGCGTGCAATTTATATGGTGCTCCCTATCGGTGGTGGTTCTCTTTTTCCCAGTGTATTATTATATGGTCAATTCTCAATTTATTACGGTACATCACTATTGTGAGCCTTTTTTCTTTGGGATTTCTATACCTTCGTTGCCAATTGGGAGGATCCTCACCCCTGATGTCGATGGCGGTTCCAGTTTAAAGACCCTGGCTGGGGTTCAGCCGCAAGCTTATTATGCTTGCCTTTTGGTAAGCGCATATCTTATTGAGTTTTTCACCGGTGGTGGTTACGTTTTGGCTTCACTGCATTGTTTTTTCACAATAAATATTCCAAGCTAATTGAGGACTTTTGAATCTTTGGACTTTATTGCTTAGTTTTGTCAATATTGAATATCAATTTCAATTCTCACTTATTAGCGCAACTATAATCTTTTTTCCTATGAATATTTTTGCAAGGCATTGTAACTTCTAGAAGTATTTAGAGAGTGATACACAGTTATGGGACATATTTTAGGCATTTTGCCAAGGCATCAATAAAAGAACTATGAAAGCACCCCAGGGTGGCCGGGAACCCAGGTTAAAAAAGGCTGTTCTATGGAAAGTTTGATAGACCACCAGTGGTGTTGCTATACCCTGGCCCCCCGGGTATGTGCCCTGGGTCTTTTACTGATTGCCCAGGTGTTGTTTGCAGGTGTTGCTCTCATTCTAAATATGACATTCATCTTAGTGAACTAAGCCTATAATCACCAAGGGACAACTCTGCAAAATTTTTATTGGGCCCCCGTAGAGATATGTATGCCTTGTGTGTGTAGTCTGCAAAGCCTTAAAAAAATGATGACATCTCACACCATATGGTAGGGCTGTGATTAAAAAAAGAATCCTATTTGCTTCAGTCAGTGTGAATGGACGTGTACAGCAAATAAGTGTAACCATCATGAATACGTATATCATACAATTGGCGTGTAAGCTTTAGGGTGAAGATTTATGGCTATTGACATGATCAACAATAGATGTCATGTTCATGAATAGGTCTAAAACAGCAAACGATGATAACTTTTATCCACGTGTGCTTTACTAATTTCCTCTAACTGTAGCATGATAATAAAATGAGGAAACTTGTGACAGCATGTAGGATGTAATATCAAAGAAAAGTCTATATAGATTGTATATGTTCAAGAAAGGGTAATTTATAGTTCAAAAAGTCATTACAATATAAACACACACATGTTCCCCTCAGTGTGTTCCATGACAACACTATGGTTTTATATGTACCATAAATTCTCAAACTTATCTTCAGGTGTCACCAACATTACTTATGTTTTGATATCCTCACATGAACACAGGTGGATTAATCCTACAGTGCGATTTTATTCTAGTCTTCTGATAAAATCAACAAAACTTTCACTGTTAGGACATGAGTGCCCAAAACACACCTTTTAGGGTTTCAGGTGTTATATTTATTTATAATTTTTGATTGACCCGAATGCAGCTGATTGCTTTCAATTTTCCTGTACCCAGAGGCACATGAATAGCAGTACACTTGAAAAGTATTTAGATCAGTAAAAAAAAATTAAAAAAAAATACAAAAATCTGTGTAACTGATCAATATTTTACATGCATATGTGCGTATACCTCCCTCTGAATAGTACATTATAGTATATATAGTGCCTTGAAAAAGTATTCATACCCCTTGAAATATTTCACATTTTGTCATGTTACAACCAATAACAAAAATGTATTTTATTGCGATTTTATGTGCTAGACCAGCACAAAGTGACACATAATTGTAAAGTGGAAGGAAAATGATAAATGGTTTTCATAATTTTTAAGTAATAAATATGTGAAAGTGTGGTGTGCATTTGTATTCAGTCCCCTTTACTCTGTTACACCTAACTAAAATCTAGTGGAACCAATTGCCTTCAGAAGTAACCTAATTATTAAGTCCACCTGTGTGCAATTTAATCTCAGTATAAATGCAGCTGTTCTGTGAAGCCCTCAGGTATTTGTTAGAGAACCTCAGAGAGCAAACAGCATCATGAAGGCCAAGGAACACACCAAACAGGTAAGGAATAAAGTTGTGGAGAAGTTTAAAGCAGGGTTCGGTTATAAAAAAAATTCCCAAGCTTTGAACATCTCACAGAGCACTGTTCAAACCATCACCTGAAAATGGAAGGGCTGAATACAAATGCATGCAGGGCTGCTGATAGAAATCATGGGGCCCAGTACAGCCTACCTGACAGGGCCCACTTCAGCCCCACCCTCTACCCCACCCATGGCCCCACCCCTTGTCCCCCCCCAGACCGCGCCTTAAAACAAAGTGTAGGAACAGGCTGGATGATGTACATGTATGTGATGCAGCCTGCCCATGCCATCCTGTCGCCGTAAATTTACTGAGGGCGGCAGCAAGCAGTTTGGGGGTGGGTTTACACGACAGGTCTGATAGGATCCGTCTGTCCATTTTTCAGGTGGACCTGATCTGACCCTCCATTCACTACTATAGAGCGATGGATCTAAACTGACTTGTGTTCATTTACACCCACCTACTTCTATTCTGATTCACTAAACAAAACATAAAGGGATTTGTTTCCCTCTGTCTAGTAGATTGGATTGGAGGGCAATTGGGTATAAATAGACAATTTACACCAGCTGCCCTTAAAGCAGAGCAGTGTCTACATAAACTGAGTGGACACGGACCTGTCACCTGCCCATTCTGCTCAGCGGGGGATCAGTGGACAGACCCCCCCCCCCCACTGAACAAGCAGATTCCACTCTGTGTGAAAGCCTTGATAACAAACAGCAACACAGGCAGGTTAAGATCATCAGCATTATAATAACACACAGGCAGCAGTCAGCAGGTGCTCTATCATGGCTGGCACTGTCACAGTGTGTCACATAACATGACTGTTGGGTGACCTTGTTAACTTATGACCAATAAGTTAACAAAATCAGCACCCAACAGCCATGTCACACTGTGACATGGAAACCTGCTGAATGCTGCCTGTGTGTTATAGATGGTGATATATTCTTATAATACCAATACCCACACTTTGGTGAAATAACCAATACAATTAAATCCTATGTGAATGAATCCTCTATGAGCTGCTACTTTTAATAAGGTGCTGCAACTTAAGTTGCCTGTCTGTGTAAATGTTTTTTTATGAGCAGGTGTATTTTGGCTTTTCTCCAGTTGGGGTGGAATGGAATTGAATTTAGCCCCGAGTACTATTGAAGGCCAGGTATTGGTCCTGGCAGTTTTTTTCAGAGACAAATTGCTTCTCATCCATTGGTATGCACATTTGTTCAGGGGGTAACCCATATGGCTAGGCCTGTTGGGTCATCCTTGTGTCCATAGGATTTGAATTAGGTCTTGCCTGTTTTACAGAAACTATTTTTTGAGCCAATTCCTTAGATTCCGTTGATCCTTTTGTTAATTTTTTATTTAATTTTTTTGGATGCAATCAGTTGGCACTAAAAGTGTCAGAATTGGAAGCTCTTTCTTGTAATGAGATGTTTTTTGAACTACATCAGAACAAGGTAGTACTGCTTGCCCATCTGTAATTTTTGTCAAAGGTTATGTTGAATTTTTCACCCTTATCAAAACATTGTTTACCCCTTGTTTTTTTCTCAGGCCTCAGTCACTGAGAGGAAAAGCCCTGCATACATTACATGTGGTTTAAGGTGTCAGGATGTATTTGAAAATACCTGTGGCAATGAGGCTGTTGGATTCTTTGTTTGTGCTTTCTGAAGGTTCTAGGAAAGTTCAGGTTGACCAATGGATTTGTCCGTTTATTGCCTAAGCCTAGGGATGGAAGGGTAAGGTTCTACATTTTTAAGTAAAGGCTCACTCTACCAAAAGGGTTGGAGCCTCTTGCACTATACGTCACCAGTGGCTCAGGTTTGCAAGGTTGGTCTTGGGTATACATATCTTGATCAAATCTTACCAGGTGGACCTAAGGGCCGCTGAGGATATTGATTTTGGCTACAGTGTGTTGGAGGCTGTGGAATAGTTTCTTTGGGCCTGATGGTAGCTGCTGTGTCTCTCTCCCCTCATGTGTATTGCTTAGGGACACCCCATTAAGTCATGATTTATAGCCTGTGCGCTGTCCTGTACAAAAAAGAAAATTGGATTTTTGTACTTACCTGTAAAATCCATTTTTTGGAGTACATCACAGGACACAGAAGTCCCTCTCTTCTTGTTGAGGATTCATGGATTGCTACAAAATTGGGGAGCCTCCAGAGTAGGAGGGGTTATATAGGGGAATTCCTGTCTGTTTTTCTTGCCAGTGTCCATTCACATGTAGGTGGTGCATAACCCAGGTAGTATAGCCTCCTCTGTGTCTGTGATATACTCCAAGAGATGTATTTTACAGGTAAGTACAACAATTGAATTTTTCTCTTTCTAAAAGGGCAGAGTATAGTTAGAGAATTTGGACTGCGTTATAGAACTGCAACATGTAGAACTGCATTCTCAGGGTTAAGTATTCCCAGAAAAAGAGGTTACTGGCAATCAAAGAGGTTTACACAGCAGGGTATTCTGGGAATATGTCACAAAGCTATATAGTTGGGGAGGGTAAAAGTCACGTTACACACAATGCCATTCTCTGTTCTCCAAAGTTCACAAGTCTGTGACATAATGTTTAGATTTAAAACTTTTGTCTGTGCTGCAGAAAGAGGCAACAGCCCATGCCAGGATAAAACACTACTTTGCAGGGTCTTTTTAAGGTGCTGTGAATATTTGGATCTTTATACCTTGGGCAATCGTAAGTCAGTGGAGGGATGGGCAGATAGGGCTGGCAGACACAGCCGTTTTTAAAGTGTATGAGTCATGCAGCAGTATTCATGATAGGCTGAAGTTTTCGTCCAAAAAATTAATTCATTTAGTTTCTCCCGAAGTTCGTTTTTATTTATTTTGTTTCGTTAAAAAATGAATTTGTCCGAAAATCCGAATTAATTAAGGTTGAATCTGTCAATTGAAGGCTTATGGTGTCGGTCGAATGTTCTAAGAAGATTCGATGAAGCAGCGAAACTGTACGACGCTGCAATTGTACATTTCCAGTCGAATGCTCTACCCACTAGCTATAGTAGAATTCTTATGTTGTATGACTAGTAATAATTATATTTATTAATTATTATTACTAGTCAACCAACATTAGAATTCTTCTATAGCCTATGGGCCGAGCATTTGACCATAAATGTCCGCTTGCTTATGGTGTCGGTCGAATGTTCTAAGAAGATTCCATGTAGCAGCGAAACTGTACGACGCTGCAATTGTACATTTCCAGTCGAATGCTCTACCCACTAGCTATAGTAGAATTCTTATGTTGTATGACTAGTAATAATTATATTTATTAATTATTATTACTAGTCAACCAACATTAAAATTCTTCTATAGCCTATGGGCCGAGCATTTGACCATAAATGTCCGCTTGCGGCGATCGTATGTATATAGCTGATTCGTCAAATCTTCATGTCTCTATAATGTCAAATCTTTTCTCTCTATGTCGAATAATCTTGGATTAATTGAGTTTGGTTAGGCACATTCAAACGCAGGTTCGATAGACACAGATCTCTATTTTCACCGTCATGTCGAATCTTCTATCTATATCGAACTGTTGTCGCAACTAAAGGAAATAAAGCATTTTTTATGTTGGATCTTTCGAATTCTGCACGTTTGTTAAAACAAACCCAAAAATCGCAGAAATTCGGATGAAAATGCATTCGGACAAAAACAAATGCACATGTCTACTATCAACTAATACTAAGAACTATTTAAAAAAAATATATAAAACATGTAATATTTACAGCCATAACATATAACCTTCCTGAAGTTAAATCTCAGTCCAGTGCATCTCACAATATGCTCTTTATTGTTGAACATGCAGTTGACTGTAGAATCCTTATTCCTCTGAAGCCTCGTACACACGACCGAGTTTCTCGGCAAAAATATATTTTTTTGCTGAGGAAACCGGGAAAAAAATAACCGAGGAAACCGGTCGTGTGTACATTTTCGTCGAGGAAACTGTCGAGAAACTTGACGAGCCAAAAAGAGAGCAAGTTCTCTATTTCCTCGACGGGAATGGAGAAACTTGCCTTGTCGAGTTCCTCGACAGCCTAACAAGGAACTCCACGAGGAAAACGATGTGTTTCGCCGTCGAGTTCCTCGGTCGTGTGTACGAGGCTTAAGTGTTTTGCAGATTTGTTTTCTGCTTCTTACGGCCTGATTCACATGCAGTTTTAGAGCTTTTTGCAGATTTACACTACAGTACATTTAACATGATTTCCTATGGAACACTTTCTGTTGCGCAAATCTGCAAAATGCAAAAAAGCACAAAAAATGCATAGGTGTGAATCAAGCCTAAGCACCCCCGTGAGACCCTTTTGACTCATGTAAATTCTGTAAACTCCTTCTTCAGGGAACAGAAAAGTGGAATCTCTGAATGCTGTAGCCAGAAATGTAAGAATCCCTAAGTCTATGAAGGTACCAGTAATCATATTTGAAACTCTCTGCATTCCTATCTGGGAGTGACGGTTAGCAGTGGCGGCTGGTGCTCAAATTTTTTGGGAAGAAGCAAACAAACTGAAAAAAAAAAACATCAAACGCAGCCACTGTGCCATCAAACGCAGCCACTGTGCCATCAAACGCAGCCACTGTGCCATCAAACGCAGCCACTGTGCCATCAAACGCAGCCACTGTGCCCATTAAACACTGCCACTGTGCCATTAAATGCAGCCACTGTGCCATCAAACGCAGCCACTGTACCATCAAACGCAGTCACTGTACCCATAAATTGCCACCACTGTGCCCATCAAAATGCAGCCACTGTGCCCATCAATTTCTACCAGTGTACCCATAAATTGTCACTACTGTGCCCCATAAAATGCTGTCAGTGAGCTCATTATTTGCCGCTACTGTGCCCCATCAGATGCCGCCAGTGTGCCCCATCAGTTGCCACCAGTGTGCCCCATGAGATGCTGCCTTCACTTACCTGTCTCGGTGGTCTTGTGCATGTCCTCCATGTCTTTTTCCGTCCTCTCTCATTCCTTTATCACCCCCATGATTCTCTACTTGCAGAGAAAAATTCTATTGTTGTACTTACCTGTAAAATACATCTCTTGGAGTATATCACAGACACAGAGGAGGCTATACTACCTGGGTTATGCACCACCTACATGTGAATGGACACTGGCAAGAAAAACAGACAGGAATTTCCCTATATAACCCCTCCTACTCTGGAGGCTCCCCAATCTTGTAGCAATCCATGAATCCTCAACAAGAAGAGAGGGACTTCTGTGTCCTGTGATGTACTCCAAAAAATTGATTTTACAGGTAAGTACAAAAATCCAATTTTCTTTTTTGTACAGGACAGCGCACAGACTTTAAATCATGACTTAACTGTCCCTGATTTGGAGGGACTGTCCTTGATTTGGAGCACTGTCCCTCATTCCTCCTCATGTGTCCCTCATTTTGGTCTGATCTGTAAAGATGTATATAAAATGCAGTGTTTATCTATCAAAAACTGTTTTCCAGCGCTAAACCTTTCATCTGATTTCTAAAGTTCTGCATTTTTAATTTCCAAAAGCCAATATAAAGAAATGATAGTTGTAAAAATAGCACTTGTGAGTTTAACCAATCTTGTTTTTGTACAATTCTCCTTTAAGGGGGCGTAGCAAGGGGTGTGTCCATGACTGCACACTTTTGCTGATAGGTGTCCTTCATTTCCATTTAAAAAAGTTGGGAGGTATGACAGTGAGGCCTCGTACACACGACAGAGTTTCTCGGCAGAATTCGGCGAGAAACTCGGTTTCTCGCCGAATTCTGCCGAGAAACTCTGTCGTGTGTACACTTTCGGCCCGATGGAGCCGCCGAGGAACTCGTCGAGAAAATAGAGAACATGTTCTCTATTTTCTCGTTGTTCTATGGGAGCTCTCGGCTCGGCGGCTTCAGGGCTGAACTGGCCGAGGAACTCGATGTGTTTGGCACGTCGAGTTCCTCGGCCGTGTGTACAAGGCCTGAGTGTCACAGACATTTCTTAGGCTGCGTACACACGGTCGGTCCAAACCGATGAAAACCGCCTGAAGTCCAGTTTCATCGGTCCAAACCGACCATGTGTATAGCCCATCGGTCCATTGTCCTTCGGTCAAAAATTATAGAACTTGCTTTAAAATCGAACCGATGGACCGGTGCCCGATCGGTCCAAACCGATGGTTAGTACACAAAAGCATCGGTTCAAAACCCGTGCATGCTCAGAATCAAGTCAACGCATGCTTGGAAGCATTGAACTTAGTTTTTTTCAGCATGTCGTGTGTTTGACGTCACCGCGTTCTGACCCGATCGGTTTTTGAACTGGTGGTGTGTACGCACATCAGACCATCAGGCCACTTCAGCGGTGAACCGATGAAAACGGTCCGTCGGACCATTCTCATCAGTTTGGATCGACCGTGTGTACGCGGCCTTACAGTTCAGAATTGCTACATCAGATTTCTTTTAAAACACTAGTAGGGTTTATTTACTAAAGGCAAATACAGTAGGCATGTGCAAAAGAGAAAAATTTGTTTTGTTTCGTTTCATTTTAATTTCGTTTTAAGATTCGTTACATGTGTTACATGTGTTAAATTCGTTTTCGGAATTTGTTCGTTTTCGACCGAATTTTGAAAAATCCGGTCGAATTCGAAAATATTTCGACCGTTTTTGGAATCAGTTCGTTTTCGACCGAATTTCGAAAAATCCGGTCGAATTCGAAAATATTTCGACCGGATTCTAAAACAAATAGTCTCTTTTCGAATAGAATTTCATTTCAATTTATTTTTTTTCGAATTCCGATCAAATTTTATTTTATTTTTTTTTTAATTCCGATCGAATTTCGTCCGCGGGTTTTCGATTCGGAATCAAAAACGTTTGTTCGGATTCGGTAAATTCATTAATATTGCAATTCGGGAATTCGTATGCATCCGAATGTCCGAATAATGAAAAATTCGTCTGAATTTCGATTCGGAACGAAACGAAATGCACATGCCTAATAGACAGTGCTTTTTGTAGTTGCACTCATTTCCCTAGAACTTAGTGAATGTGATAAAGCTCTTCTGATTTCCATCATTCAATCATGCACAAACAAAAAATTCTTTTTTTTTTTTTTTTGGGCACTTGATTGGGTATTCTTTATAAGTAAAGCTTTACCAAATTCACTAAGCTCGGGGGGGGGGGGGGGGGGTTGGGGGGGAATTAGTGCAACTGCACTTGCAAAGTGCACAGTCTATTTGCCTTTAGTAAATCAACACCATTGCGGCAGCTAATGAGTGTAGGGGATGATTTGTGGTTAACCAACCCTGCTGACAATTTGCTAATGCTTAGATTGCTGTCCTGCAAGATGTTAAGTTTAATTGTTACATTCTTGTGGCAGCAGTGGGATATGAGACTGCTGCCATCACACCAAATGCTTAAGAACCTGGCAATTATTTCCTAAATCTTGAGCTGCACACTATCTCTTGTAACAGCTTTTTACTATCAGTGGCTTCCGAGACAAGTGTTTAGCTTCATAAAAATTCCCTTTAAAAGGGAGCCAGTAGAATCACCCACCACCATCATTATTATAATGTTTTAATTAACAAGTGTCACTAAGAAGCGGTATAATGGCAGGGCAAACTACCAAAATACCTATACCAGTATCGTCAGGAGACACAATAGAGCATTCTTGTGCAAGTGTACATTGAAATACATATTTACATGTGTACTATATATGTTTACTCAAGCCCAGTATAAAAAATAATTAGACTTTTTACTAGTGAGATTTCTGGAGCATGACACAGATGATTAAAGATTATTTGCTACTTTTCCATTGTGCCGTTTGGATCATCTTCCACATCTGTGGCCTGACGATAGGGGCTAAAGCTGAATCGGATTTTCTCTTTTCCATCAGTCATAGCATTGTAAACTCTTCAGTTCTGTGAAGAATCTCCTCTAAACAAATAAATGTATCCAGGGTAATCCTCTTTGAATAAGTGGAAAGCATCTAATCCCATGATTCTATAAATCTAGAAGAGCTATCTAATTACTTGCTTACTTTTTCTGTATTATCTAAATCTGTTTGTACCAGGTCGTAGGTTGACATTTTTCTTTTATGGTTAAGGAGATCATTTTTGTTGGATGTCATAGCAATGTACACTATCTCATCCATTTAAAATGTTATAGGTGAATGTAGGTTTTTAAGCACTTTTACCAAATATTTTTGTCATTAAAGGGGTTGTAAAGGTTCATGTTTTTTCACCTTAATGCATCCTATGCATTAAAGGAACACTAAAGGCAAAGTATTATTTTTTTTTTAAAATAACAAACATGTAATACTTACCTCCACTGTGCAGCTCGTTTTGCAGAGTGTCCCCTAACCCTGTCTTCTGGGGGCCCTCAGCGGCTGTCTTGGCTCCTCCTCACAAAAGCTTTCCACCTTAATGCGAGCGAGCTGGCATGGTGGAAAGCTTTTGCGAGCGCACTCCCGTGATACAGCGGCAGGCATAGCCGCCGACTGTATCACTCGGCCCCCCCTCCGGCGCGCCGCGTCATCCGCTGTGATAGACATCAGCGCCAGACAATGGCTGCTATCAATCCGTCCAGCCTAGCCAATCAACGGCCAGGCAGGAAACCGAAGAGGATCACGTGGTTGCGCGCGGGACTTTTGAGGGGTCAGGTAAGTGAAACGGGGGTTTGGGGGGGGGGGGGGTTTTACCGTCGGATGTTTTTTCACCTTAATGCATCCTAAAAACATTTACCTTTACAACCCCTTTAAGGTGAAAAAACACCTGGCAATCACCGGCCCCCCCAAGAGGTTAACGCTGCGCTAGAACGAATAATACAATATACCACAAATGAATGAAGTAAAAAAGCTGCCAGCACTAAAAAGTCTGCAATACAAAACTCTAATAATTCTAGAAAATAAAAGGAAGTGCAGCGCTAAGTGTGATAAAACACAATCAATAAATTGATAAGGAAAATACAAATGTGATAAAGAAGGTACAAATGTAATAAATCTTAATCGGTGAAATAAGGAATAACCAAAGTAATAATGGAAAACACACTAATTCCCTGTACACACAATCAGAGTTTCCGTCGGAATAAACTCTGACAGGTATTTCCGATGGAATTCCGCTCAAGCTGTCTTGCATACACACGGACACACCAAATTCCGACCATCGAAAACGCGGTGACTTACAACACTACAACAAGCCTAGAATAATGAAGTTCAAATATAATGATAGTAATAAATATATAAAAAAAATGATGATGAGATAATGAAAACTTCATCCAAATATCAAATACATCAAACCGAAAACAGAAAATTGAAATTGATGGTGAAAAAAGTCCAAACAAGAAAAACTAAGACAAAGTCCCAAAAGTGAAAATAATGTACCAAAAAAGTCCAAATTATGATGATCATAAAAGTAGAAAGTTATTTAATGTGCTTTCATATAGATACAAAGACAGGACGGTGAAAAAAAGGTCATAGGGAAAGATCCTTCATCCAAAGTAATGGACACCCAAAGTGAGCAAGTAGTCTCCTTACCAGAAAGAAAGACGACAACGGCAGTCTCACCAGACACAGGGAATTCAGGTCTCCCAGAAACCTATGGGATGTCTCAGACTGCTAAGATCGTTGTCACTCAAAAACATAAACAGGATGAACTCTCATAGTGTAGTAGTTGAATAAAACGTAATAAGCTTAAAATGAATTTCATTTACAAAATGGAAAGTATAAAATATAACATCGGGCAGCGGCATCTTCTTGGGCTTCCTCCACTTGCTATGTGCCATGACCATCGACCTCCAATGAGGAAAACGCGAGGATGTCAGTATCAACAGCCCACCCTACGCGTTTTGTCACGATAGGACGTCGTCTGGGGATTGGCTGATGTGATCGCGTCATCACGTATGTTGTTTATATAATCCCGTAGCGCCATCCTTATTAGGGGCGAACACGGGATAAGGTGATGGAAAGGTATAAGCGTCTTCATATTAACTGATGGCACACAACCATAGTGGACTAAATATAAAGCCAGAGAAATAAGATGTAAGGTGTGTCTCCGCCATCTAGTGGCAGAGACACAAAATCACTACTGTGTATAATATCATTAGGTCACAGCATTAGAGAAAGAGTTGGAACCCGAGCAGGCGCCAATAGCACAACAACATCACACAATGATCATAGTTATTAGATGTATATATTGGAATATACTACCCGTTTCTTACCTGAGCCAGTTCACCTGCTTGGCGCATACCCGGCATCCTCTTCTCCACTGAGTCCCGTCATTGATTGGCTAGATTGATAGCCGGCAGCGCAAGATTCAAACAGCATGCTTTCTTGGCTGTTGTACTGTACCTTAAAGAAAAGCTACAGCTTTTCCTCTACAAAACAGATGCATTGCGCATGTAAATGAAACACAACCTCACTGTCCGTTTTGTGTGTAACATACCTCCTTTATCTGTATAAAGCAGGTCTCTGTGTCTGTGATGTAACTCCTCCTCCTGGCTGAATTTCAAAGTTCTCTGACTTCCTGTTCCCTTCCTTTCCCAGTCATGATACTACATGTCCCATGATCCTTTGAGCCTCTGTAGTTTCAGGGCGGGCTATGGGAGTCACTTGTACCAGTACTGGGAGTTGAAGTGGGTGGTTCCTAGGATTACTGTGGGTGTTTCTGGGCCTTCAAGTGGGTGGTGAACGGTGTAAATGTGTCATACCTCCTCCTATGTCATTGTGGTCTTGCAGCATGCCACACAGTGGCAGCTGGTAGATTTTTCTTTTGAGGGGTCAGCGAACAACCAGCCCCCCGGTTCACTGGCGGTTGCGGCATTATCACCCTCCTCCCAGGCGCCCGGCGCTGCACTACCACCTCGGGCGGTCAGCGGTCCAGCACTTACCCGATCTAGGTATGCACTAGGCATCCAATATCGCCTGACGCTTTGACCAATGGGGAAACAGGTCTCATGACCTGCCTCCTGATTGGCAGAGAGAAACTTTAGTGTGCAAATAGCGAAACTGTTTTTGCTATCGCCACACAACTGGGTGGGCTAGGAGCGCAGTGCTCTGCGCCCCAAGCCCATCCTTTTTTGAAGCCTATGTGTTTCGAACCCCCCATAGCTCCCTGATATGTAGATCAGGAGGCCGGACATATGGATGGGGGCACATGAATCGCCGCCCATACTAGTAAAAATATCCCATAGTTTGTAGACACGATAACTTTTGCACAAACCAATCAATAAATGCTTATTGGGATTTTTTTTCACCAGACACATGTAGCAAAATACATATTGGCCTAAATTTATGAAGAAATTAGATTCTTTAAATTTTTTTATTGTATGTTTTATAGCAGAGAGTAAAAAACATTGTTCTCAAATACCGCCAAAAGAAATCTTAATTTGTGAGAAAGAAAGGACATCAATTTTATTTGTGTACAACATTGCACGACCGCACAATTGTCAGTTAAAATAACACAGTGCATTATCGCAAAAAATAGCCTGGTCATGAAGGGGATAAAACCTTCTGGGGCTGAAGTGGTTAAATTAGGACTATAGGCAAAAGTTGTTTTTCATTTTGGATAGAGTAAGGGAGGGTTTTAACTCCTGACAATTTTCTTTTGCCATCTACGTCCCGTTGGGGAGATTTACCTTCATTTCCTTTCCCATAGCCAAAACAGGAAGTGAGAGAAAATCCTTGCAAATTAAAGGGATCCCTATGACCCCCTCTCTCAAAGATAATGGTAAACAGGACAGTTAGAGAGGGCGAATCTCCGTTACCTGGACATAGACAGCAATAGAACAAGTGTTCTAATCCCTCTCTATGCTTTTCAGAACAAAAAAGAAAGTTGTGCCATTTAGTTTTACCTTAATGTTTTGTATTATTGGCACAGTTTAGTAGAGTTGGTTCTCTTGAAATGTAATGTTCTTGTCCTACGCTCTTGTCTCTTTTTCCTATTAATTATAGTGAACATTATACTTAATTAGTAGGTCTAGCAAAGCATTCTTTCTTGTTGGAGCATCCACCACTTGGCACATGAAACTGTCAGCCATATTCAACAGGCAATGGAGGAGAATCTCCCTAGCACACCCACAACAATATTAATGCAATAAAAAATTATATTAAGACATATACATTGTGTAGCGCCTGGTTACATCAAAGTACCGGTGCTATTTAAATTTAGAGGGAGATCAGAGTGTAGTTAAACTCTGATCTGGTTGATATGTTCAAATTGGGTCTCTGTCTCAGCTTGCCTGTGGGATCTTTATGTTGTACTGGGGTGTTCGTCCCACCCCAGTGCAGTAGATGGCAGCAGTGGAGTCAAGGTTTGGGTGCTCTTTCCCAGCAGCCAATCAGGAGGGTTGAGCCTCGCTGTGCATGCTGGGGGAGGGTATTTATGGGGCAGACGCCATTAGTTCTGGGTCTTCTTCTTCAAGTGCGGCATCCACCTTTAGGGTGTCTGCACCACGCCCCCCCCCGGCGTTATGGCCTACATGGCCGGGGCGTGCGTGCCATGCAGAGTTCCTGGTTGCGGCACCATGTTGGTCCGGAACATTTGAGCCGTGGCAGGGAGCCCAGTGGTCGACTGGGTTCCCAATCCTGAAGATCCCAAGCGGTATAGCTGTTCGGTGGGGAGTCCATCTGAGGAGAGCCAATGAGATGCTGGCGATCCAATAGGGTCTTGACAATCCACCGGGGATCGAGGTATCCGGACACTGAGAGGCTGGTCACCTGTCAGTCGGTACCTAAAAGCAACTTGAAGGGGATCCAGGCGTAATTCTACCAAGGAGCTTCATCTCCGTAACCACAATCAGGAGGACCTGTGGCAGAGGTTTCTCACTGAATCCATTCCAGGAGGATCTGTGGAAGAGACTTCTCCCAAAGATTCCAGTTCATTCCAGGCGGGTCTGTGGCAGAGACTTATCCTAGGAATTCGGAGAGCCAGAAGGTAAATCTGCCACCCAAAACAAACCAGCAGCTTCTCTGGGGGTAGTGCAACAATAGCCTGAAAAAGTTTAGTATGTAACAATTATTGTCATAAAAAGTGTTTGGGGACCCAGGTCCTGTCCCAGGGGACATGTATCAATGCAAAAAAAGTTTTTAAAAAAGGCAGTTTTTTTGGAAGCAGTGATTTTAATAAGTGAAACAATAAAAGTGAAATATTCCTTTAAATTTCGTACCTAGGGGGGTGTATAGTATGCCTGTGAAGTAGCGCTTGTTTCCCATGCTTAGAACTGTCCCTGCACAAAGTGTCATTTCTGAAGTGTGTTTAGGGGCGGGGCATGATAGGGGTTGGGCGAGGAAAATGGTGGTGAGTAGCTCTTAAGGCCTGGCTAGTAGCTTAGGACTTGACATTTTGAACCCTGATGTAGATTAAATACCAATACAGTTTGCCTATCTAAGTTTGGATATGCAAGTGGAAAATGTAACCTGATTTAGGGCACTGAAATGTGTATTTTGGCAAGTAACCAGCTGGAATCCAATTTTCAGTACAGGGGGTCCCCGAGTTACGAACATCTGAGTTGCGAACAACTCCTTTTTACGAACGGGGTGTTAGTGGGGAGTTCCAAAGATCCTGAACTCCATCATTAGCCATCCCTGCTGTGTTCTGTGCCTGTATTGTGGCGATCCCGCACACCCGCGGCCACCGCCATCTTCCTGGCATGTGCCTTGCAGGAGTGAGCCGTTCCTGGCCTGGCTGTGAGTTAAGGGGGCCCCCCTCATCATCCTGCCTGCCCATCCACAGGCCTGGTACGGTCTGGTGGCCTTCCGGGCCGCTAAAACCGCCCGTCGTGGCCGCGGCCTCGTGCAGCCTAGTGCAGCCTTGTGAAGCCTGCAGATCACCGCTCTTTCCTGCGCTGCTGTTCCGACTTACAAACAAATTCCACTTAAGAACAAACCTATCTTGTTCGTAACCCGGGGATTCAGATTCTTTTTTTTTTTTTTTTTTACAATTTTTAAACTAGTAAAAAGGACACAAAAGTGGCAAAAATGTCTACTTCATCATTTTGTGTCTTTATAGCTGTGGCATTTAGACAGTGAATGCTATTTGTTGGTCAAGTCTAGGATATTATGCGCCTTAGCTCAGCTGTTACAAGGGTTTTCTGTATCAGAAAGCAAATCGAAAGTATAAGCTTCACATAAATCACTTCTGTAAATGAATTGATATTTTCTTTTCCCCAAGCAATTCTTGTACTTTCAAATACATAAGAGACTTGTCTTTTGTTTGTTGGTGGCCTCCTTGTATAATACTAATGCACTGCATTAGAAGATTCCAAGGGAATGAACAATGTCCCCTGGAGCCTGGGCAGCTTGTAAAGAGAGAGGATCTGTGTATCAGCTGGACTCCTTTTACCTGCAAAGAAACATACATTCACAAGAGCTTGTTCAGAAATAAATTTACAGAGTCATATTCCCTAACACATATTACCCTGCTCTTCTAGATGGGATTAAAGGTCTGACTGTGCCATGTAAAGAATAAACAGTAATGCTCAATCAATAGCCTGTATGATTTAGTTCAACCATTTTGTTTACTAGCAGTGAAATGTTTATTTCTTATCCTTTTGTATATCATTGACAGGTGTGGATTTATAACTCCAAGTAAAGGTTATTTTCAACTATAAAGTGCACTGCTCGAATGAGTTTGTGTGAACGCATTTTTTACATTATATATATTTTGCACAATTATGTGTGAGTTGATATTTTTTTCAGAGATATTAAAGTGGGAGCTTAAATGGAAAGGATAATACAATTGTCAGGGTTGGAGCAGGTCCATTTTCATCTCCAGCTTCAGCCATTTTTGTTTGGACCTCACAAACAAACAAACAAAGATTTCCCAGCAAACTTACCAGCCAACAAAAACAATCAAATTGACCCTGTATAACAGTTTAATTAAACGGTAGGTTTTGTTCGCGCATAATTGCAAATGCATGTGTAAGCTGCAGTGCCCATGCCGTATTTAATGTGGTCTTAAAGCGGGGGTTCACCCTAAAAACTATTTTCTAACATTACATCCAGGATACTAACAACATTTACAGTATGCAGGTCTTTTTTTTTTATCGCCGTACATACCGTTATATTGAGGTTTTCTCCCCGGCTTCCGGGTTCTGATTCCCGCGGGACTGGGCGTTCCTATCCCTGGGTTAGATGATTGACGTATGGTGAAACAGTTCCCATGTCGCACAAGGCACGTCACCAGATTTCCGTAAATAGCCGAGCTGCGAGTTGGCACTATACGGCGCCTGCGCCCGCCGTGTACAGCTGACTGCGCAAGCGCTGTATAGCACCGACTCGCAGCTCGGCTATTTACAGAAATCTGGTGACGCGCCTTGTGCGACATGGGAACTGTTTCACCAGACGTCAATCATTTAACCCAGGGAAAGGAATGCCCAGTCCCGCAGCAAGCAGAAGCCGGAGAGAAAATCACAATATAACGGTATGTACGGCGATAAAAAAAAAAGACCTGCATACTGTAAATGTTGTTAGTATCCTGGATGTAATGTTAGAATTTTTTTTTAGGGTGAACCCCCGCTTTAACTATAAATTTCCAGAGCCTCCATAGTAGGAGCACATATAAAAATGGATAGATTCATGGCAAGTAAGCCTGGAGGGAGCCCACCCCTCCTTAAAGGAACCGGGGGGGCCCAGCAAAAGCACAATGGAGGGCCACGAGGCAAAGGACCCCAAAAACAGCATCTGCCCATTAAGTATCCCCTCCCAGCATGCACAGCAGGGTCACCACTCCCACTGTACTGCTGCCGAGGAGGGAAACCCAATATACCATGGTACACCTGCGTTCCAACAAGGGCCTGAAGTGGTAATGCCACCCACAGGCAACAAGGGAAAATACAACCAGGCAGTACCACAGCCAGAACAGAGGCAAATTTGTGTATAATTCAACAGGTCTGGGCCCAACTATTGACCCAGACATTCCCTAAATTTGAAATAGTGCCCCCATCTTTGGGAGCAGGGCGCTACATGTACAAAAAAGTGGTAACCACCCAAACCTATAACTGACCTTTGCAGAAAGCTGCACATGGAAGGGCAATGCATCTCATAAACAAAAGATTTCCCAGCACAACTACCAGCCAGCCTATAAAAACAACTAAAGTAACACTGTCTAGCAGTTTACATTAAAAACAGAGGGTTTTGTTTGCACACATTTTTAATATATTGCTTGGACATATCTGTTCCGTTTCCACATTAGAACTGTTGTGTTCATGTTCCTATCATGGTTTTTCTTTGTCTTGCATATGTGTGCCATACACCTTATGTTGGGTTTTGAACTAAGTTTAACAAAAAGATACTTGTTATTAGCATCTGATTTGAATAATGTTCAGATTTCTGACCACTTTCATCAGCTGATATATCATTAGAATCAAATTAGCCTACCTCTGTTATCCCTGGTGACATTATTTGGCGTCTACATTATTTTATCACTGAGAACCATGAGAAAAAAAAGGAAAAACTCTTAGTGATAACTTTGTACTTTTTACATTTTATGTAATATGAAGGACTTTGTCAGGTATAGAGTCTTAATTCATACAAATGACAAGCCAAACCTTTTCTATGCTGTACTGAAGAATGCATTGAATAGCAGAAATAAGACAAAAAAACCTGACCTGGATAACTCTATTCAACCTTCAAGTGAAGCTCCATATTTATCTGCCATTTACCACTGGCTTAAAAATGTCCTATGCTGCTTAACAATCATACATCCTTCTGAGTGCTCTCTGCATGGTTTCTTTATTTTCAAGTTGAGAAAATTCACCTTAATTCACCTTAATTCATCCTATGCATTAGGGGGAAAAAACACCTTGCAGTCACCCCCGGGCCCCCGTTTGAATTACCTGAGACCCGAATCTCTGTGGGAGTGATCCTTTGTTTCTTTCCCCCAGTTCTAGTCGGCTCCTTATTGGATGATTGATAGCAGAGCAGCCATTGGCTGTCAATGGGGGGTGGGGGCCAAGTGATACACTCGGCGGCTATGTACATCAAGTGTATAACACGGGAGCACGGCCGTAAGGTAACCCCCTCTGGAGAGAGCTTCCCAGAGGGGGTCAGCTCTTGTGGGGAGGAGCCGAGAGAGCCTTTGTGGGACCCCAGAAGAGGACGTTCAGGGCCACTCTGGAGGCAAGTATGACATGTTTGTTATTTTATTTTTTTTAAAACACAAAGCTTTAGTGTCCCTTTAATACTTATCACTCCCGGTAGCCATGCTGCTGAAGCTTGCTGCCTGCAGGAGCTCCACTGCCTGAAACATGCTCTGCAATCGGCACACTTTTAGGTGTGTCAAATGACTGTTCCGTCTCTACACTCAGTGGTTCCTTCCCCTGACCCTTCTATCGTTACTGTGGTGTATAATCACTTTATGGAGAGGGTGAGAGTGTCAGTAAAGAGGTTGTCCGGAACAATAATGGAAAAGGATTTCAAAACAGTTTGAAGTGCAGAATAGCCAGGCAAACCCATTCAGGCAGTAAGTGCATGCTTAGATGTCAAATTAGGTACTCTTGTTTGAGCCAATGTGTGCAGGTGAAGCATGACCATGCTGCAGCACTGAACAATTACCACAGATGCTACAGGTTCTTCATTATAATCAGTGTTGCTTTTATTTTTCTGGTATTACATTTACTTTACCTACAGTCCATCTCCAATAACTTGCCCTTCAATCCTTCCACCTTGCCATCCAAAGAAGCTCTTCTCCTGCACAAATATCATCATGGGTCCTACATCTTATGTATCATTGGGGAGCAGTGGGCAGTCTTTAACCACTTAAGACCCGGACCAAAATGCAGGTAAAAGACCAGGCCCCTTTTTGCGATTCGGCACTGCGTCGATTTAACTGACAATTGCGCGCTCGTGCGACGTGGCTCCCAAACAAAATTGGCGTCCTTTTTTTCCCACAAATAGAGCTTTCTTTTGGTGGTATTTGATCTCCTCTGCGGTTTTTATTTTTTTGCGCTATAAACAAAAATAGAGCGACAATTTTGAAAACAATTCAATATTTTTTACTTTTTGCTATAATAAATATCCCCCAAAAACATATATAATTTTTTTTTCCTCAGTTTAGGCTGATACGTATTCTTCTACCTATTTTTGGTAAATTATCGATTGGTTTGCGCAAAATTTATAGCGTTTACAAAATAGGGGATAGTTTTATTGCATTTTTATTTTTTATTTTTTTTACTACTAATGGCGGCAATCAGCAATTTTTTTCATGACTGCGGCATTATGGCGGACACTTTGGACAATTTTTACACATTTTTGGGACCATTGTCATTTTCACAGCAAAAATGCATTTAAAATGCATTGTTTATTGTGAAAATGACAGTTGCAGTTTGGGAGTTAACCACAAGGGGGCGCTGAAGGGATTATGTGTTCCCTGAAGTGTGTTTACAACTGTAGGCGGGTGTGGCTGTAGGTCTGACGTCATTGATTATGCGTCCCTATATTAGGGAACACACAATCGATGACAGCGCCACAGTGAAGAACGGGGAAGCCGTATTTACACGTGGCTCTCCCCGTTCTCTCGATCGCGGGACTGTAGCGGCGATCGGGTCCGTGAGTCCTGAGGCCGAGCTCACGGAGCTTCGGACCGGGTCGCGGGCGCGCGCCCGCGACCCACCACTGGGCTTTATACAATCACCTACAGGTACGTGATTGTGCCCAGCGGTGCCATTTTTCCTATGTATATCGTCGTTAGGCGGTCCTTAAGTGGTTAATGCAGTACTGACCATCATTTATGTAATGTTGTGTGAGCAACGTTCTGTGCTGCACAACTTTGAGCACAGGCCTATGCTCTATATGTATATATATTATATACAGTATCTCACAAAAGTGAGTACACCCCTCACATTTTTGAAAATATTTTATTATATCTTTTCATGTGACAACACTGAATAAACGACACCTTTCTACAATGTAAAATAGTGAGTGTACAGCTTGTATAACAGTGTAAATTTGCTTAACACAAAGCCATTATTGTCTAAACCGCTGGCAACAAAAGTGAGTACACCCCAAGTAAAAATGGCCAAATTGGGCCCTTTTGCCTCATTGGTGTCATGTGACTCATTAGTGCTACAAGGTCCCAGGAGTGAATGGGGAGTAGGTGTGGTAAATTTGGAGTTATCGCTCTCACGGTCTCATACTGGTCACTGGAAGTTCAACATGGCACTTCATGGCAAAGAACTCTCTGCGGTTCTGGAAAAAAGAGTTGTTGCTCTACATAAAGATGGCCTACGCTATAAGAAGATCGTCAAGACCCTGAAACTGAGCTGCAGCATGGTGGCCAAGACCATACAGCGGTTAAGGAGGACGTTTTCCACTCAGAACAGGCCTCACCATGGCCAACCATAGAAGTTGAGTGCACATGCTAAGCGTCATATCCAGAGGTTGTCTTTGGGAAAAAGACATATGAGTGCTTGCTGCAGAGGTTGAAGGGGTGGGGAGACAGCCTGTCAGTTCTTAGACCATACACCACACACTGCATCAAATTTGTCTACATGGCTGTCATCCCAGAAGGAAGCCTCTTCTAAAGATGATGCACAAGAAAGCCCGCAAACAGTTTACTGAAGACAAGCAGACTAAGGACATGGATTACTGGAACCATGTCCTGTGGTCTGATGAGTCCAAGATAAACTAATTTGGTTCAGATGGTGTTAAGCGTGTGTGGTGGCAACCAGGTGTGGAGCACAAAGACAAGTGTGTCTTGCCTACAGTCAAGCATGGTGGTGGGAGTGTCATGGTCTGGGGCTACATGAGTGCTGCCGGCTCTGGGGAGCTACGGTTTATTGAGGGAATCATGAATGCCAACATGTACTGTGACATACTGAAGCATACTGCTGCAGGGCAGTATTCCAACATGATAATGACCTCAAACCTCCAAGACAACCACTGCCTTGCTAAAGAAACTGAGGTTAAAGGTGATGGACTGGCCATGCATGCCTCCAGACCTAAACTCTTTTGAGCGGAAAGTCCCCAACATCCACCAGCTCTGTGATGGTGTCATGGAGGAGTGAAAGAGGACTCCAGTGGCAACCTGTGAAACTCCGATGAACTCCATGCCCAAGAGGGTAAGGCAGTGCTGGAAAAAAATGGTGGCCACACAAAATATTGACACTTTGGGCCCAATTTTGACATTTTCACTAAGGGGTGTACTCACTTTCGTTGCCAGCAGTTTAGACATTAATGGCTGTGTGTTCAGTTATTTTAAGGGGAGAGCAAATTTACACTGTTATACAAGCTGTACACTCACTACTTTACATTGTAGCAAAGTGTAATTTCTTTAGTGTTGTCACATGAAAGGATATAATAAAATATTTACCAAAAAGGGAAGGGTGTACTCACTTTTGTGAGATACAGTACTGTATATTTATTGCACAATTAGGAAAATGTTTTATTAGATAAAAAAAATCTAGTGTGTGCAGTGGTTGTTTTATAATTGCACCATTCTTTATTATAACCTATTAAGTAATACAATAGAATTAGTATATTCTTACATCTGTTTGGTAAAATCTTCATTATATGCAGAGCTTTTTTTCTCAGAAAATAGGTGCAGGAACTCAACCACGACCCGTTCAGATTTCACAAACAGTAGAAGGGTCTTAAAGGGGCATTAAATACCAGAATTGCATAACATACAGAGTGCAGAGTTCAGGGGGGGGTTACACACAGAGTGCAGAGCTGTCACTTGTAAACACAGAAACCAGACTTATGTGTTTACAAGTGATTGTGGTGAGCAGGCACCAAAGGGTCTGAGCCAGAGGTGGTGGAACTGAGTTCCCCCAAGTTCCCCCTGAAAAAAAGCCCTGATATATGCAATGATCATATTGAAGCGGTATTAAACTCAATAATAAAAATGTAATATATTGCAGCTTATGAATCATTAGATGTGATGGCTGTATTATTGTGCCTTTTTTAGTTTCGTTTTTTTTCCCCCCTTTATTTCAACTGGTCATCAAGCCAGTAACACACTTCCTGTCTTAGGGTGTTTTTTTCTGGATAAAGTAGTAAAGATACCTTTGGACAACAGCGAAGAGATTATCAGCTGAATAATCGTCAGGTTTTTTTTTTAATGCTAGCCTCATATCGAAAATAAAGATGTTACTCAACAAATAAAAATTCTCATACGACAGAATACAACTTCTGAAACCATGTAATGTGTTGAATTGTTTTGTAACATATTCTTTTGAGCATGCAAATCTTAAGATTTTTTTTCAGACAAAAACTCTGCTAATGAAACGAAAATCAGCCGTTGTGTTCACTTACAATAAAAAAAATTCTAGCCTGCACCTTCAGGTGTTGTCATCCGAAAAGTCAGAATCGGCTGTTGAAAACACTATAGTGTGATAAGATAATCGACCGATCATTCATCGTACAATTTTTTTTTTTTTTTTACGATATTCTTACTGCCTTTATGCCGCATACACATGGTCGGAATTTTTGATGGAAAAAGTCAGAGGGAATTTTTTCATCGAATATTCCGACCATGTGTATGCCCCATGGGACTTTTTCCATCGGAAATTCAGACGGACTTAAAAAGAGAACATGTTCTCTTTTTTTCCCGACGGAAATTTTGTTCGTCTGTATGGAATTCCGATGCATGCTCGGAAACAATTCGATGCATGCTCGGAAGCATTGAACTTCATTTTTCTAGGCTCGTCGTAGTGTTATACATCACAGTGTTTTTGACGGTCGGAATTTGGTGTGTCCGTGTGTATGCAAGACAGCTTGAGCGGAATTCCGTCGGAAAAACCTGTCAAAGTTTATTCCGACGGAAAAAAACGGTCGTGTGTACGCGGCATTAGACTAGCAGATTTAGATAGACATGACTAACAAATTAAAGATAGATTCCATCTAACACTGTTTAAACAGTTATAGCAAAAAAAAAATGTATTTTTTGTGTAAAGATTTTACATATGTAGCACCACCCCAGAAGGAGCTGCTTGAGTATGTTTGGTTCTGTACTCTGCCTCTGAACCCCAAGAACAGTCCCAGCCCCTCTGGCACACCTAGTAACTTGCAGTGCACTTGTGGTGCAAAATGGATTTGCCTTTTGTAAACAACCCCCAAACTGTGGTGAACCAGAAAGTTTGTTTACTAGGAGACTTTCCACAATCAACAAACAATAATAGTGTAACTCCGTATTCAAAAGTGGCAAAATTGCACAGGGCTACATACAAATTTCAAATAGCACAGTTAAAACAACTTAAATGACTCTAGAGCAGTGGTTCTCAACCTGTTAGTGCCGTGACCCCTTGATAAAATTTCCCAAGTTGTGGGGACCCCTAACAGTAAAATTATTTTCGTGGCATGGGTTATCAGCACCCAAGGCAAGACAAGTCATTTGTGCCCCTAACCCACAGAAATTTAGCTTTCTCCCTCCCCCTCTTTTCCTCTCCCTTCCACGTATTCTCTATTTTAATTCCTTCTCTTACTCCTTGGTGGAGGGAGAATGGGATCAGTGGCAGTGCTGGCGGTGAATTGGGATAAGTGGCAGTGCTAGCAGGGAGTTGGGCTGAGTGGCAGTGGTGGGGGGAGTTCTGGTCAGCCAACTTAGGTGCTCTTGATGAAGGTCATCTGCTGATCTGAGAACTGTAGTGGAGACTTTTAATGGCAACTAAAATCACAGGTAGTGTTACCCAGTGTGTCTCTGACTTTGTGGTGTCTCGTAGCAGTGACACCTATGCTGAAATCAGGAAATAGGGTCTCCTCCAGCCCCTCCCACCTCACAATCCTCACCAGTCAGCGGACCTCTAGTCTCTGCCCCCCAGCCATGCCGTGAACTGAATGTGCCCCTGCGAAGAGGCTGAGTGGGCGGCCGTGTGCTCGAGAACAGCCCAGCTGGGTGACCACCAGCTCCGGAGACAGCCCTGCTGAGCAGCTGCAAGAAGGCTGGGAGAGTGGTGCTGGCTTCAGGAACAGCGCAGGATTTGGTGACCCCTGGCAAATCATCATTTGACCCCCGAGGGGGTCCCGACCCCCCAGGTTGAGAACCACTGCTCTAGAGCAATGTTTCTCAACTCCAGTGCTCAAGGCGCCCCAACAGGTCATGTTTTCAGGCTTTCCATTATTCTGCACAGGTGATTTGATCAGTTTCATTGCCTTCTTAAATACCACAGCCGTTTCATCTGAGGGAAATCCTGAAAACATGACCTGTTGGGGCGCCTTGAGGACTGGAGTTGAGAAACACAAACATTTTTAAAACGGTATCACACCATCGATGCTTTATTTCTTTGGGGCGAGAAACTGACCAATCTGGGACGAGAACTCCAAGGAGGACCTGCCGTTGTTGGATCAGAGCCCATCGAGTGAACCATCTAATGTGGTTGGATCTATATGCTGTTACCTTACAGCAGTAAGGTAAGGGGACATCCTTACTTACCCTAAAAGGATCACTGGATACCCATTTTCCTCGCACTCCATATTGCGGACCTACACTTGCACTTTTGCTTTCTTGGACTTTTGAAATTTTACTTATATTTTTTGCTAATATTTTTCAAACTCTGTTGATGGACTGTTTATCACCAGTATAGGAGTGTCACTTAGCACAGTTACCTGGAATTTTTTTTGCACCATTACTTATAGTGTATTTCATCACATTAAGAGGAACCTGTGTAGTTATATGATTTGCACCATTACTGTTATTGTTCACTGATCATTTATATTTATTTTTATGCTGATGCCATTTGGGCTATATTGCTTCTCATTTCAATTACACCTACTTTCATTCCCCTCCCCCACCTGTTTATTCACTTATCCATTCACCACTGATTAGCGCAGCACTACCCTCCCCATTTTCAATTGCTTATGGTTTGATACACCTTCCAGTGCCGCAGCTGTACCTCCACTTCTCATCACTTTCATTTCCCCTCCCCCTTTCTTCCCCTCTCTGTTTCCCCTCCTTTGATAAGTGCGGTAATATCCATTTTTCCACTGCTCTAGAGTGTCTTTGTGCTCAGGCATGGAGGGAAACAGAACTGGCTTGATAACGTTAGTCTGTTTCCCTAAAATCCTGAAACCACAGGTCCAGTGGTGCAAAAGGGAATAATTTAAATTATCAACGTTAATGTTATGCCCTGTACACACGATCGGTTCGTCTGATGAAAACAAACCGTTTTCATTGGACGAACCGATCGTGTGTGGGCCCCATCAGTTTTTTTTCCCATCGGTGAAAAAAAATAGAACCTGTTTTAAATTTTTCGTGTGGTTAAAAAAACGATCGTCTATGGGGAAATCCATTGGTCAAAATGTTCAGAATCAAGTCGACGCATGCTCGGAAACATTGAACTTAATTTTTATCTGCCGTTGTGTTTTACGTCACCGCATTGGACACGATCGGATTTTTAACTGATGGTGTGTAGGCAAGACTGATGAAAGTCAGCTTCATCGGATATCTGATGAAAAAATCCATCGGTTCGTTTTCATCAGACGAACCAATCGTGTGTACAGGGCTTTATAGTTCCACCTTAGTGCGTATAACTATGACCATTAAATCACTGGTAACTGAAGAAGAAACAGGAAAGTCCTTACTAGAGATGTCCTGTATCTACTGGTATCCTCAGCTAGCTTAGCGATGGTGCACTCGGTCTCCTGTTTGGCAGGATGCACAAAGTGTATTTAAAGGTATCCTGGCAGACAAAAGTGATGTGCATTATGCTGGCAGTATCCGGGCAAGCAAGACGGATACTATGACTGCTCACCAGGGTGTAGATCAGGTATAAGCAATTAGCGGACCTCCAGCTGTTGCAAAACTACTAGTCCCATCATGCCTCTGCCTCTGGGTTCATGCTTGTGGCTGTCAGAGTCTTGCTATGCCTCATGGGAATTGTAGTTCTGCAACAGCTGGAGGTCCGCTAATTGCATATCCCTGGTGTAGATGTTTGTACAGGTATAGGCCCAGGTAAGGCAACATTGTCTGCCTGCAGTGTCTTTAAGGTGGACAAGTGTCTGCTCATCAATCCTGGGACCAAGGTCCAAGGGCCCAACTGGCTACCTTGCAACCGGAATGCCTCACTCCTCAGGAACGACTAGAAATGCAATGAAAAAGTATTTATACAAAGTTTATTTATGTGATTATTAGCTATGACTAAGCACTGTTTGTTAGTGTGAAACGTGTCAGCTCTTCTGTCCGTTCTGCTGTGGCATGTATTTGATTTCATTTTTTGAATAAAAGGCAAAAACTTTTTTGGAGTGTGGCTGTCCGGAACTTCTTCCTGTTTTATTGCTACATGCATTGCCAGCACCTGGGCTTCTAAACTGGAGGAGAGGTTTTCACCTTTGTTTGTGTGGTGTGAAGTGGTGATATCCCCTTTCCTATGAGACCATTGGTGATGGGGACTACATGTCCCAAGATGCCTTGCTGCTGCTGGAGTCTTGCTGATTGGCTCTCCTCCTGCCAATGAGGAATCAGGATAAGGAGCAAGGCGGGCGAGTGTGTCCCTGTGTGAAAGCTGCTCGCATACAGTGAGAGGGAGACGGAGAGGCGAAATTCCCCGCAGCTGCTGACAGGCTCGCTCTCACTATAATTAGCCTGCCTGTGTAGATTCGTCAATGGCCGGCGGGAGGTGTGGGGCCACGGATGGCAGAACGATACCCACTACACATAAATAAATAAAAGCTTATTATTGTAAGCAACCCTGCCAGCCTTGTCTATTAAAGTAAGTTGAAAAATAACAGACTTACTGGCAGGATCTCCGGGCAAAAATAAGGGACAAAAGCCTAGAAAATTAAAATGAATGCAGCCATCACATTTAAGAATGGTGAGCTGAATTTAAAAAAAAAAATTCTAGGTTCAATGGCACTTTAACCTGCCTAGCGGTATTCCCGAGTCTGGCTCGGGGCAAATTTTACATACCAAAAGCGATAACCTTCGAGCCAGACTCAGGATCGCATTGCAGGATACAGGGGAAGTTACTTACCTTGTCCCTAGATCCTGCGATGTGTCCCTGCTGTGTGTGCGAGCTGTCATCTCGCTCGATTCACACACGGGTGACTGCCGAGTCCCGCCGAGATCCGTTCCTGAGCGGTGTGACGCACGGGGCGGAGTTCGGCGCCAAATTCAAGAAAGTAAAAACACAGTATAGATACAGTATACAGTACTGTATCAAATAATTACACACCCCCTTTGTCCCTAGTGGTCTGTCCAGTGTCCTGCATGCAGTTTTATATTATAAAAACTGTTCTTTCTGCCTGGAAACTGGAGATTGTCCATAGAAACCAAAAAGTGTCTGTTTATGTCAAAAGTGGTTTTAGACAGCTAGAAAACAGCGATAATAAATTACAATCACTTGCAGAATTGAGCGATAGCGAATTTGTGGGGAAATTTATCATCAAACACCGAGGCCCCTTTAACACTGGGCTCAGGAGGTGCGCTGGCCGTATAGCGGCGCGATTTTTAGCGCCGATATACCGTCGTATTTACCGCGATATTCAGCCGCTAGTGGTGCGGTTGTGCGCTAGCGGGCGAAAAAGGGTTAATACCGCCCGCAATGCGCCTCTGCAGAGGCGCATTGCCGAAGGTATTACCGCGGTTTCCCATTGATTTCAATGGGAAGGAGCGGTGTAGAAGCGGTAAACACACTGCTCCTTCACCGCTCCAAAGATGCGGCTAGCAGGACTTTTGGAGTGGTCTTGCTAGCGCACCACTTCAGTGTGAAAGCCTTCGTGCTTTCACACTGAAGACTGCAGGGAATGATTTTTTCAGGCGGTATAGCAGTGCTATTTTTAGCGCTAAGCTGCCTGAAAAACGTGTCGGTGTGAAAGAGGCTTGAAAGTAGCGACAGCGACAATCCTGCAACTGAGCAAATTTCAGTGTTTTTAAATTGATTACATTATTGAATAATTTTTATTATAATTACATTATTATTTGTTATAATTATTTATAGTTATTTATTATATTATAATTTATGATTTTGTGTTTCAAACTTTATCATACCCGGGATGTCTACTAGACTCTTGGTTGGTCAGATTTAATTGAGTTATTCCTAAGAATTACAGGCCTACAATATAAAACGCCAAATTTCCATGCAAAATAATGGTACCGCTTTCAGCACCAAAAATCTGAAAGAATCATACCGCCAGGGAGGTTAAACAGTTAATTTTACACAATAACCATTGGCATTGCATACGCAAACAAAGCTAGGTGTTTAGGTAAAAATTTGTAATGTGTTAAGTTGTGATTGTTGTTGAGAAAATAGCGTGGCATAAATAATTTGAGTGTACAGTAATCTATTGCAATGTCTTTTCTTTGCCGAATGTCATTGTCAATAATAAAATGAATCCGCTGGCAAGAATCCTCTAAGGACTCTCTGTAGAGATACAGCAGATTTTTTTTATTTTTTATTCAGCAGTCCACATATTTAGACAGAGAAAGGGAATAACACTTTAACAGTTAAACCAAGCATGCTTAACCTCATTAGCGTTGTATTGCTACAAAGATGGCACTCTAACAGCCAAGTGTTGAAATGACAACATTTTCGCAGAGATGTTGTATACAATGAACATATTTTGTGTAAAGAGGTGTGACTAATTAAATTTCTCTTTTCAGAACCAATATGTTCTGAAATTCTTCCTGCGGCATGCCTTTCTCTGTCTACAAGACAAAAAGGAGAAAGATAATTACACAGAAATTACAATTACCAAAAACAAGCTACAGTCTAAAGATATTTGCATAAAATCAAACATTCTTCTAAAATAAAGGTATTTCTATTGATGCATAATATTATGAAGTACAATTAAGCTTGAAACTCAGAAAAGTATTATACTGCAATAAAATCCCCACTTTGTCTATGTTTAGTAATAGAGGTATGCTGGCAAACCTGTTGAACTATATTTTTCTTAGGCCCCGTACACACGACCGAGAAACTCGACGGGCGAAACACATCGTTTTGCTCGTCGAGTTCCTTGTGAAGCTGTCGAGGAACTCGACAAGCCAATTTTCTCCATTCCCGTCAAGGAAATAGAGAACATGCTTTCTTTTTGGCTCATCGAGTTTCTCGACAGTTTCCTCAACGAAAATGTACACACGACCAGTTTCCTCGGCAAAAAAATATCTCCCAGCAAGTTTCTTGCTGGTTTTTGCCGAGAAACGTGGTCGTGTGTACGAGGCCTTAGAGGGTAAGTGCACTTGGTGGGTCCTGATAACAAGCCGCATACTTGGCTATCCACGCTCCACCAAGATCTTCACTGTGTTGCCTGCTTGGTACCGCACAGCCTTGTTTTAATTATAAATAAAAATCTTTGCTGTTTTCTCCTTCACGTCCAGAGCAAGTACACTATGTTCTTCATTCATTGTTCACTTGCTGAAGATTGTAATACATTTTTTAGAGGTGGCTGTGCTGAGTCAGGCAAAGAAACACAGACTCAGTGGTAAGACTGTCAATAAAAATACATTAAACACACAGTACAGTAATACCTTGGTTTGAGGGTAACTTGGTTTGAGAGCGTTTTGCAAGACAAGCTACATTTTTAAATACATTTTGACTTGATATACAAGCGATGTCTTGATATACAAGTGGTATCATGTCACAACTTGTATAAAAGATAAGAACGGTGCCTCACCTCTAAGTGTAGCCATATGGTTACATTTAATGAAGGTTTAACATTTAGCAACTCACATGGTTGATGTTTAAAACAGGCACATCTAAATAGGCAGGTATCTAGGGTAAAGCTTTCCACAGAGACCATACTCTTCACCACCATCAACGTCATGCCTTCCACACCGCTCCATGAGCGCTTCAAGCCAAGCTTTACTTAGATGCGCCTGTTTTAATCATCAACCATGTGAGTTACTAAATGTTATACCTTCATTAAATGTAACCATATTGCTACACTTAGGCCGCGTATACACGCTCGGAATTTCCAACAACAAATGTTCGATGGGAACTTTTATCCACAGTTTTGTTGTCTGAATGTCCGATCGTTTGTACACGGCATTATAGTAAGCTCTCTTCTCTTTTATACTCTCTATATACTCTGTAGCTCCTGCTGGATTTTGCTACTAATCCCCTTGTAGAGGCTGCCAACACATTGCTATATTATTTTTATATGGACTATAAACTGAAGGACTTATGAATAAATGGTTGTGGAATAAATCATCTGCGTTTCCATTATTTCTTATGGGGAAATTTGCTTTGATATACAAGTGCTTTGGATTACAAGCATGTTTCCGGAACGAATTATGCTCGCAATCCAAGGTTTTACTTACCGTATTTTCCGGCGTATAAGACGACCCGGCGTATAAGACGACCCCCTAATTTTCCAGGAAAAATTTTGATTTTGGGATATACTCACTGTATAAGACTACCCCCTTCTTACTGTCTTTCTGGAAGCTGAGGGGGAGCCAGAACCGCTGACAGAAACAGGCTTTTTCAAATCTCACTGTGCCATTACATTACATTCCTCACTGTGCCATTACATTACATGCCCAGACTGTGCCATTACATTACTCACTGTGCCATTACATTACATGCCCAGACTGTGCCATTACATTACATGCCCAGACTGTGCCACTGTGCCATTACATGCCCCCACATTGCCATTGTGCCATTACATGCCCCCACATTGCCATCACTTGCCCCCACTGTGCCTGAACTTGTTGCCCCCCCCCCCCCAGTGCAATAACACTCACTTTTTTTCCCCAGCGCTGACAGTGTCCCATGCTGCGATCGCGATCGTGAATGATTTCAAAGCCGCGCCTTCACTGCAGAGTGTTCTGTGATAGGAGGAACAAAAATCTTCCCAGCAGCGCCTCTGTTATGTTTCCCGCCTATCACGGACGTCTTCTCATCTCGTCCGAGGATGAGAAGGCATCTGTGATAGGAGGAACAAAGAAGATTTTTGTTCATCCTATCACAGAACACTCTGCAGTGAAGGCGCGGCTTTGAAATCCTTCACGATCGCGATCGCAGCATGGGACACTGTCAGCGCTGGGGAAAAAAAGTGAGTACTGAGACTGTACCCGGCGTATAAGACGACCCCCGACTTTGGATGCATTTTTTTGCATCCAGAAAGTCGTCTTATACGCCGGAAAATACGGTATATATTTTGTTGCTTACTTGGAATTTTTCTTTTTTACAAGCAAGATAAGTTCCTTTTAGGGAGTATCTCACTAAAAATAATATTTGTGTTGCAGTAAAAGCCTAAAACCTGACTGGTATTTTAGTGCAGAGTTCTTCACACAAGCAGAAAATTAAATTTCTGGGGAAATTCTGTATACCAACTGTGTACAGAACGCTTTCAGGTTCTCATATTGCATTGAATTTACAGAAAATAACAGCAGCTGCAGATTTAAAAGGAAAGATAATTTTCATAACATTAAAGCGGAACTTCACTCTCTTAATCAACATTGGCTATTTTTAATCCCTATGCTTCCAGCATTAGTAAATGGATAGGAAAGTAGATCATATTAAACTTTTTTTTGTTATTCAGTTACTTCTTGGTTTTTATGCCTAGGCAAATTATATCATACATCCCAGGAGTCTTTAGTAGGGGAGGAGGGGCTTTTTTTTCAGTAAAGCACACCCTCTACTGCTTGCATTCATGAGCTAAGGGCAGATGGATTCCAGGAAGTAAATGCTACATGAATCATTTGCCACTGCTCAAGATGGGCACAGCCAGAAATGCTAAGGGGTTGTTTTTCAAAGTGATTTCTCGAAAAAAATAAAGCATAGTGACATGGATGGATGGGGGAGTTTGCTTTGAATATTAAAAATGAATTAAATAGCATTTTGGTTTGTGGTGCTCAGATGAAGTGTAGTTTCACATTAAATTACAATATTATTAATGTTATTTGCTATTAGTATTTTCTCATGTGAAAGTGAAGTTATCTTTTCATGTCTGTTTTCTACTTTACCTAAAGCAAAACTCCAGCAATGGGTGAAAATCCCCTGCCTCAGTCAACCCCCCAGTTGTTTTTTTAAACCCTATACATACCTTTTCCTGAGTGCTGCTCAGTCCTGAGGTACTGTTACTCCAGCCTGCATGATGATGTGATGTTCCCGCAGGGGAGGGGGTGTCAACAACAGCCTGGGCTCACCAGTAATTGGTAGCACAATGTGATGACCATTTTACTGTCTGAAGAGGGGTCCAACAGCAGTGAACACAGTGGTGAAGCTGGGGACGGCATTGAAACATAGACAGGGGGGGCAACAAAAAATAATTATTACAGCTGGAGTTATACTTTAACACACATCCTATAGGGGTTGATTAGGGAAGCTCTATTCACTCAAATCAGCCAATCAAGTGCTTGCAGAAAATGCTGAGTTTCTAAGTTAATTTCAAGTAAGGGGTGGATATTGAAGTTTGCACACACATGAACATACACATATACTGGTCACACATTAGAATTTTTTTGAACAACGTCTATGTGAAAATTAGTAAGAATGTTCATACATAAATTCTCAGTACATTTGGTTAAATTGGTAAATTTTCTCAAAAATTAACATTGATTTCACCTCTAAAAAACTCTATTGGTGTAAAGCTAGCTGATTTAACCTCTAAAAAACTCTATTGGTGTAAAGCTAGCAAACTATTTTAATGTCTCAAAAACAAAACTGTCCAGAGACTGGCAAAATTCTAATGCCTTGTACACACGATCGGATTTTCCGTCGGAAAAACCTTGGATGGTTTTTCCAACGGAATTCCGCTCAAGCTTGGCTTGCATACACACGGTCACACAAACGTTCTCTGAACACAGTGACGTACAACACTACAACAAGCCGAGAAAATGAAGTTCAATGCTTCCAAGCACGCGTTGAATTATTTCCGAGCATGCGTCGAAATTTTGTGCGTCGGAATTGCTACAGAAGATCGGATTAGGAAATTTTTCTGTCAGGAAATTTGAGAACTAGCTCTCATTCTTTTGCTGGCGGAAATTCTGACAGCAAAAGTCCGATGGAGCATACACACGGTTGGAATTTCTGTTCAAAAGCTCACATCGGCCTTTTGCTGGCGGAATTTCCGATCGCGTGTACGGGGCATTAGAAGGAAAAACCCATGCAACAATTTATGAGAATTGACCTAGATACCAAATATAATAAAAAATAACATGCATGCAGCACATGTAACTTATACGTTTATATGATAAAACCTTTAGGCTGGGATTAATCCCGTGCGGGGCGTTAAACCTAAGCTTATTTATGTGTGTTGTGTTGATGAGCTGTCAACATACCCCAGCACCACCAAAACTGAGCCTGCACCTTTTTTTAATGGCACAAAGTGCATGGCATTGTACTGTGCTTTGCTGTGCATTGTGGCTCACTGCAGGGGCAAAATTAATGCAATCACAATGTGCAAAAGTGCGGTACCACCACACAAGTGTGACCCTAGCCTTCATGCTTGGAAAACATCATTTTCTATCATAAAAACGACCACATGATTAAAACAGCATTAGTTATATTTTAACAAACTAATCCGTTATATTTGCTCAGTTTAGACATTTTGAAGAACTCGCATGCTATGGGTTTTAAGTTCTAGAGGCTGGGGACCTTTTAAAGTGGTTGTAAAGCTTTTTTGTTTGAAAATAATATGGTTTTGAACAGAGCGCCCTTGATCCTCCTCTTCTAGGGTTTCCCATCGGCAAACTTGGCTCTTCCTTCTCTTTAAATGCCCCATTAGCAAGCCACTTGTTGTGCAGGCACTCGTGCGGATTTGATCTTGAGCCGAGCTGTGTGCGTTTATATCAGCATACTATACCTTAAAGTGAGTGCTAGGTGCTATAAAAAAAACGTTTACAATTTAAATAAATATAACCAATTGAAATATAAATTATACCTTCACAATATAAGTTAAAAAAAAAATTCAAGGATGTGCATATGCTATAATAATCTGATCAATTAAAGTGCATAATATAACGTGCATGATATAAAAAAGTGATGATGATTAAAAAAAAAAAAGTGCATACAAAGTGCCAAAAGTCATGTACATGTGAAGAGCTTATTCCAAAGTGTTCCACACACTCCATGCAGATGAGGCTGCCTGCCTCCAGTCTTCAATTAATCTATCTTCCTCCAAGGATCCTAATTGTCATGGATCTGCAGTAATGTTTGTCTGTCAGCTTACCTCTCTATGATTTCAGCTTAAATGGGTTGTAAAGTTCATTATTATTATTTTTTTTAAATAACAAACATGTTATACTTACCTCCACTGTGCAGCTCGTTTTGCACAGAGTGTCCCTGAACCTGGTCTTCTGGGGTCCCTCGGCGGCTGTCTCAACTCCCCCACGCAATAACTCAACACCTTTATGCGAGCTTGCATGGTGTTGAGTTACTGCGGGCACGCTCCCGTGATACAGCCAGCGGCTATTGTCGCTCACTGTATTACTCGGTCCCCGCCCCTGGCGCGCTGCATTACTGCATGTGATTGACATGCATCCAGTGTAGCCAATCAACGGCCAGGCTCAGAAACGAGGAGGATGACGGGGCGAGCGCTGGACTTTTGAGGGCTCAGGTAAGTAAAATGGGGGCTCGGGGGGGGGGGGGGCTTTATTGTCCTAGGATCCATTAAGGTGTGAAAACATTTACCTTTACAACCCCTTTCAGAGGCCAGCCACTCTCACCTGGCTGCTTAAGTGACCTCTCCTCAAAGCATGGCTCCACCCCAGCCCCTTGGCTTCCGTGTGCTACTTGCTGTGTGTTCTATGTCTGATTCCAGTTACCGATCTTGGCTATCTCCTGACTATCCTTACCTGCTTGTTGCCCCGACCTTTGGCTATCTCCTGACTATCCTTTGTTGTCACAGTCTGGTGCTTCCTCTCTACCTCCATGTAGTCTACCATGAGCGTGAGCTGGGAGGCCCTAGGAGTCGCAACCTGGAGCCAGACTGCAGCTAAATCCATCCCCACCACTAGGGGCCTCTGGTGAACACCCGCTGGCACTTAGATTTCTGCGCCCTGGGAAATCTCATTCTTTAGATCCCAGTGTCATCCATGTTGGTACTACAGAATACCTGCTCTCCTGTATCACCTAGAGATCCATCTGCAGCAGTCAGCCGCAGGGTCGCTACCTTGCGGTGCACTTCAGACCCCAACGGGATGCATCTGTCACCTGGACTCAGGTGACCTGACACTCATGAATGAAAATAAATCGCAAGTAACAAAATTAAAGTGCACCTAATTGTGAAATGTATGCACAGAAAGTATAAAATGTGTCCACTCACATATAGTTGTGTCTACGCCGATGTTCTGTCAAAATAACCAACTCGTTAGAAACTCCAACTACTTAAATTCTAGTTTCTTTAAACCATCAGTAATTGGAGATTCTGACGAATTGCTGTTTGGACACAACACTGGCAATTGAATAGAGTCCAGTGCACGATATTAAGAGAGGAGATTTTTACTAGCCAACAAAATGGCCGCCTCCAAGGTGGCGTCAACTTTAAATTTGTTAGCCGCTGTGCCGTCAAAACAGCTTAATCTTCATGTACCGGACTGTATTCGGTTGCCGGTGTTGTGTCCAAACAGCAATTCGTCAAAATCTCCAGTTACTGATGGTTTAAAGAAACCGAATGTGACGTGGTTGGTGTTTCTGACGAGTTGGCTAATTTGACAATACACCGACACCAGCAGAATCCAGTAATATTCTGTTATCTCTGTTATCATTCACCCCACCAGCAAGATGATGGTTCCACGTGTGTTCTACCGCTCAAGCCTCGTGAACTGGAAGTGAGGTCAGATGTTCTGTGTCCCCATGTGTTCACACATGGAACACTGTGTGCAGGCAGGCAGCCTCATCTGCACAGTATGTGCAGCACTTTGGAATAAGCCCTTCACATACACATGGACTTTTTGCACTCTCCATGGATTTTTTTTATATCATTCACTTTATATTATGCACTTTATTGATAGAATTATTATAGCATATGCACTTTAATTTTATATTAGTTGCATTTAGGATCATGTTGTTGGACTCCTGGAAAACATTTTTTTCACTTATACTGTGGAGGTATCATTTGAATTTCAATTGGTTATATTTATTTAAGTTTGAAATGTTATTATTTTTTTTATAGCACCTAGCACTCACTTTAAATAGTTTATTGATATTTACACTGTGGTACTACACAGGGAAGTGGGAGGAACAGCACGAATGATATCAATAGGATTAATATCTCTAGGGCAGGGATCCTCAAACTACGGCCCTCCAGCTGTTGTAGAACTACACATCCCATGAGGCATTGTGACACACTAACATCCACAGACATTACTAGGCATGATGGGAATTGTAGTTCCTAAACAACTGGAGGGCCGTAGTTTGAAGACCCATGCTCTAGGGGAACATGTGGCGCAGTGTATGTTTCTGGAAGATTTTGTGTGCATCCATAGACACACACATTGTAGCTCAGCCCTGCTCCCTCCTCACAGGCTTTCACTGACAGCAGCAGAAACCAATGGCACCCTCTGCTACCAATTCTCCTGTGAGAAGAGAGAGAGAGGGGAGACGAGCTTCTGCACATGGGCACAGCTCTAGATTGAGATCGGGCTCAGTGTTCAAGTGGGGGCTGGAGAGAGCAGCTTTTGAAAGATTTTTTTATCTTAATGCAGAGAAAGCCTTTTGCCTTTATAACCACTTTAATGATATATGTTCATAAATAATTATTATTTAATGCAAATAAATAATTGGCTAAGTAGATAAACTCTTACAGCGGAATATTATTGAATCTGTCACTACCATTTATCATCAGTTCTTTATGTATAGATCAATGACATACTTCAAGGTAAAGGCTGGTCACAGTTATTGGATTTTCACCATTTAGTAAAAATGTGCTAAATCAGACATGTGAAGAAAAATGTAGGTCAAATGCAAATGGTGTGCAGCGCAAAGCAAACATTTGTTCAGCCGCAGTCAGAGGTTTGGAGAACGGCTCTTCTGGGTTTTAGTAAGACAGCACCCTTCTTCAACAATTAATCATTTCAACACCTAATTGTGTGAGGGACAGAGCCACTGCCTGTTGGTTTTGTAATAATAAGTTGTATTACTATCTTCATATACAGTTTTTCATGGTTAAAACTGTAATGCAGTTTTATATTTATTATTATTGTTGTTGTTTTCAGTATTGTGTATTTTTCTTTTCTTTCATTTTGTACATCGGCCGTTGTACTTAGAACCACAAAACATTTTATATTGGGTTTTTTTCTAACACCCTATAGAATAAAATGGCAGTTGTTGCAATACTTTTTGTCACACCGTATTTGCGCAGCGGTCTTACAAGCGCACTTTTTTAATAACAAAATAAGATAGCAGTAAAGTTAGCCCATTTTTTTTATATAGTGAAAAATTGGTACCCAACATGTCACGCTTCAAAATTTCGTACGCTCGTGGAATGGCGACAAACTTTTACTCTTAAAAATCTCCATAGGCGATGTTTAAAAAATTCTACAGATTGCATGTTTTGAGTTACAGAGGAGGGCTAGAATGATTGCTCTCGCTCTAATGATCGTGGCGATACCTCATATGTGTGGTTTGAACACTGTTTCCATATGCGGGTGCTACTTTGCGTATGCGCTCGCTTTTGCACGCAAGCTCAGCGGGATGGGGCGCGGTACATTTTTTTTTCTTATTAATTTTACTTTTTAGTTTTTATTTTATATTATGTTTACGATGTTCTTAAAAAAAATCACTTTTATTTCTATTTCAAGGAACGTAAACATCCCTTGTAATAGAAAAAAGCATGACAGGACCTCTTAAATATGAGATCTGGGGTCAAAAAGACCTCAGATCTCATATTTACACTGAAATGCAAAATAATAATAATATATAATTTGAAAAAAAAATGTCCCTTTAAGAGCTATGGGCGGAAGTGACGTTTTGATGTTGCTTCCGCCCTGTAATAGTATGGCCATCTTCCCCTCACACGGCTCCATGTCAAGCAGGAAGAAGGATCTGGTCGCTGCCGGCGGCTCCGGTAAGCGGCGTAGGACACCGGAGCGGGTGGGAGGGGACCCCTCTCCCGCCACCGATAAATGTGATCTCGCCGCAGAGACCACTTTTATCTGAAACCAGACCGCTCACTAAAGAAGAGGATACAAGGGTTATGGTAGCTAGCTGCTGCCATAACAGCGATATCTCTCTTCAAAGTGCCAATGTATATCAGCATGTGCCGGTCCAGAAGTGTTTAATATTAGGGCACTTACCTGTCCAGGGAGCCTGTGATGTCGGCACCCCAGCCGATCTTCGGATTGACTCCCGGGTGCTTCCGCTGCCATTCCTGGTAAGGGAACCAGGCAGTGAGGCCTTTCGGCTTCACAGCTGGTTCCCTACTGCTCATGCACGAAACACACTGTGCTTACTAATTGGCCCAGCGGCAGGGGAAGGAGGAGAGGGGCCTAACTCTGGGGAGATTGGGCTGTGGCCCTGTCTCTGGAAGTGGAGAAGGGTACCTGTCAAAAACAGGGAAGGTGCCAAATGTGGCACCGAGGAGGGAGGAAGTATATAAGCGAAAGTTCCACTTTTGGGTGGAACTCTAATTTAAAGTGAACCTGTCAGATCATTAAAGACTTAAAATTGCCACAACCCTGTAGTAAAAAAAAAAAACCAGCATATTTTTTAAACCAAAGCCCCCTTATCCCCCAACTCTCCTCCAGTCCAGTGCCGCAGCCTCCAAAAGCCTCTTCACCATTTGACACTTCTGAAAATGACAGATGCCTGTACTGTGAATTGGTTTCTTTTTTTAGACCCCTACATCACTGCGGGTCAGACGAAGGAACATATCAAGGCATAAAGTGGTTGTAAACTCTCACATATACCCAGTGAATTGACTAGCCTCAGATGATACAAACAGATGAAACAAATCCTCCTACATAAATTGTACCCGATAATCTGCAGCCAATTGTCCTGTACAGCCTTCTGCAGCATAGAGGTTAACACAGAATCTGGCAGCAGCTCTCAACAGCACAGAGACCACAAACCTTAATTTACATAAAGCACAGCTAATGGAGAAGAAATCTGAGCCCTGATTAGAGGGAAGGGGCACACACACTCTTCTAACTCTACATGGAGAACAAGCACAGCTGTGGCTGCTAATCACAAGCTGTGTGCTAGAGCTCTCCTCCCCATCACCTTTCTTTCTCCTAATGTTGGGGAAAAGCTGTCAGAAGTGAGTCATGCTGATAACAGAGAAACCAGGCAGCAGAGAGAAATCACACTCAGAGCTTTGGAGAGAGGCATGTACACAGCGTAGAAAGATGTGCTTTGCTCATATTTCATGTCTGAGGTTTCCAACCATTTTAAAGAAGAATTCCAGAAAATGTCAAGCTGTACTAATGTTTTAAAAAATATTTTGTTTAACTTTTTCCTGTGCCAGAAATCCATTTTTAAAAATTACAGTATTCTTTCAGCCAGTACAAATCGTTCTGCAATGCAGTTCAGAGTCCACAGAAAAACCTACTCACACAGACCAGTATCTGCTTTTTTACTCTCACAACAAACAGTGTCTAAAGACAAAGAACACAGACATTTCAGTACTGTGAAAGGCTACCCAGACTTAGGTTTCGTTAAAACATCCACCATGTCAAGCAAAATTATCAGAGGGGAAAAGCAGAATAAAATAATCATCATATATGTAGCGGCAGTGTCAGAAAAACCCAGCAGAATCTTGCACAATCATTGCATCTCTCTGTCCTTCAAACTTGTAGAACAACAACTCCCAGGACCAGCAGGTACTGTCTGGATAGTCTCACAAGAGCGCACTCAGACCATAGCCAATGCCCTTTACAGGCAGGGATTGCGGGCTCCTTTGGTAGTGTAGCAAAAAGTCCTAGTGCCCAGCTGTCCTCGTTCTGTGGCTACTGAGCCCAGCACCACCTCTTCAGGCACTGCAAGCCTGCCTGGCTTCGGGTGCCCCTTTCTATAGCCCTCCTGGCTAGGACTCCACAGTCCTCCCAGACTGACTCTGCATTTATCCCAGACTGCTTGCACCCAGTCTTTTCAGGCATGCCTCTCAGTCCTCTTGACTGTAACACTCACCAGCCCCCCTGGCTGTCTTTTTCCCTGGAGATTTGCCCGGCAGTGTTCTCCTGCTGTCCTCCACTTTTCTCCATGCCTCTGGTCAGTACACCACTGTGTGTGATGAAATAGGTCCCTTCCGAACCTAAGCCCAAGCCTGAGGTCACCCCCCCCCCCCCCCCCAGACTAGGGGGCTATCCTCAAGGGCCACCGACAACCTAATTCTCCATCTCCAGTTTTCACCCAAACTCCACTGCCCCAGCTGGGCTGACCCAGAGAATTTGAGGGGGCCTTCCCCCTGCCAACCCATCTGTTGGAGATTGGTCAAGACCCCCGAATACTCCATGCAGCTTCCCCTCATCTCCACTCCCATTCTTCTAGAATCTTCTACCAGTTTCCAGAAGTAGGGAGAGGTCGCAGAGATGCTGCCTGTGAGTCATCCAGCCCTCCCTGAGTCACTCAAACCTTGACCCAGAAAAACACCCAGGCTTGGCTGCCAACCAAGACTGAACAATTTACCTACTCTAACCAAAATACTATTCTAACACACTAGAGGGTGCGATATCTGGCTACAGATGAACTTTCACCCAGGTGCAGTAGTACTGTGAGTCACACAGGATACCCTCACTAAACAATTGTAGCCCTTCTGTTAAGCAAAGAGAGAGAGCACCATTAAATTTGGACTAAATCTCCTTCACACGTTCTCTTCCTTCTTAAAGTCCATAAGATTATAGTCTCTGAGCAGGCTGTGGACCAGTATGTGACAATACTCAATAGACATCTCCTCCCCCCTTTGGTGGAAGGAGCTCTTTCTGGCACACCACAAAGCATTCTTCAAGCAACACATCACCCACCAGGCATCATCAATGTCCTCCTGTATAAATGTCTTGCAGAATAGTCCAAAGTGGGTGATGGCTATCTGTGGTACAAAGTGGCATAAATGTCCTTAGTAACAACACCCTATGGATCACCATCCATGCCAGATCTTTGTGCATATTTGTGAGTCTCTTTGAAAAAACATTCCTCCAGACCACCTTGCAATTCGCTAGAGGTAGCCCTGGAACAGTCTCAGCCGCAACCTTGTCTCTGATCAACTTGAAGACAGTCTTAACTCAATGTAGCCTCTGCTCCCTGATAAACTTAAGTGTCCAAATAATACCGGGGATTGTCTCAGTTGTAGGGGAGTTTTTCCATTTGTCCCATCCAAGAGACCCCCAAAGAGGCAGGGGGAAAAAACAGGACATGGAGAGTCCACTGTTCGATCAATCAAAGTTCTCTGGGTGCAGTTGCAAGAACACCCTCAGTTGAGTAGCCATGTCGAGCATGCACTTAACACCTTTTCTGGTACAATAATTTTTATTGAAGAAAAAAACCATAGCCAGAATACTGTCTTGAAGAAAAGAAAGGCAAAGTGCTCCCGCACAGGGGAACAAAACATCACATGTCACGCAAATACAAACAAAATATATGCCCCAAGTGGGGGTTACCCAATGATGTGGGTAGGTGACCTTGCTGCGTGATGTCACAGGGTGGGGTCACCCTCCCACGTCATTGGGTAAGCCCTGCTTGCCGGAGAAATCTGGGGGTTACCCTATGATGTGGATGGATGACCCCTCTCCCTCTTATGTCATGGGGGTTTCGTGTGGAGTGGAGACTGCAGCATCGCTGGACATCGGATCACCGTGGGAACAACGCTGGACTGTTGGAATGTTTTAAAAAAAATTTAAATAAAGGACTTATTCCAACTGTGTCTGTGTGTTTTTTTACAATTTGTTTACACTTTCTTTGTGAAATGGTAGGGGTACAATGTACCACGTTACCAATTCACATGGGGGGGGCGGAATCTGGGGGTCCCCTTTGTTACAGGGGGCTTCCAGATTCCGATAAGCCCCCCTGCCCGCAGACCCCCACAACCACTGGGCAAGGGTTGTGGGGATGAGGCCCCCGTCCCCATAAACATGGGGACATCCTCCCCATGTTGAGGGCTTGTGACCTGGTACGGTACAGGAGGGGGAGCTCTCTCTTCCTCCCCTCTTTTCCTGCGGCCTGCCAGGTTGCGTGACATTTTTTTTCATTTTATTGCGGGGTTCCCCTTAATATCCATACCAGACCTGAAGGGCCTGATATGGAATTTGGGGGAGACCCCCACGCTTTTTCTTTTTTGGTTCGGGGTTCCCCTTAATATTTATACCAGACCCAAAGGGCTTGGTAATGAACTGGGGGGACCCCTGCTGTTTTTTTCAATGACTTTGATCTGTATCGCAGGCACCCCGACAATTCATGAATAGCCGCGTAGTAGTTGTAAACTACTATTTTTGCTTTGGAAATTACATTTTGTGCAGGGACAGTTCTAAACGCGGGAAACATGCGCTACTTTACAGGCATACTATACACACCCCCCAGGTATGAAATTTAAAGGAATATTTCACTTTTATTGCTTCACTTTAAGCATTATTAAAATCACTGCTCCCCAAAAAAATGCAGTTTTTAAAACTTTTTTTTTGCATTAATGCATGTCTCCTGTGGCAGGACCGGGTCCCCAAACACTTTTTATCGCAATAACTTGCATATTAACCTTTAAAATTAGCACTTTTGATTTTTCATGTTCGTGTCCCATAGACTTTAATGGTGTTCGCGTGTTCAAACAATTTTTTTGCCTGTTCGCATGTTCTGGTGCGAACCAAATCGGGGGGTGTTCGGCTCATCCCTACTGCTGATTGACAGGCAGCAGCTCTTCGCTCGGGGAGGTGAGAGAACCAAGTCAACGGCGGTGTTCGGTGGCTCGGTTCTCAGTGAAGAGGTGGTGGGGACAGATGCAGCATCGGTCTGATGCTGCATCCACCTAGGTAAGTATGAATCTACAAATAAATAAATAAAACATATTTCTCACTTAATGAAGTTTCTCCAGAAATTTTCATCTTAAAGCGATGTTCTGCCTGGGAACAACATTTTTTAAATATAAGGACACTTACCTGTCCAGGGGGCTTGCGATGTCGGCACCCCAGCCGAGTTAAGGATCTGCTGTAGGGTGCTGCCGCTGCCATTTGTCTTAAGGGAAACCGGCAATTAAGTCTTTCAGCTTCACAGCCAGTTCCCTGCTGCGCATGCGCAAAGCGCGCAGCTTAATTGGCCCGGTGGAGGAGGAAGGAGGAGGGGCGCTGTCTCCCAGAACTGGGGAAGGGTACCTGTCAAAAACAGGTACATGTTCCCCCCTCCCTCCTGAAAGGAGCCAAATGTGACAATGGAGGGGGGGAGCAGATAAGCGGAGGTTCCACTTTTGGGTGGAACTCCGCTTTAAGTTTCTTTCCTTCTTTCACCTACCTGACAGGAAAAAAGCATTGGAAACCATAAGTGGAGGAAATCTCCAAAATAATATTTTACTGTTAAAGTGTGATTCTAATTGAGGTTGAAAAAAAATCCCCTCTGGGTGATTTATTCCAATTTCAATGTTTTTAATTTTATTTGCTTCCTACCGTAGCGGGTGTCTCGTTTCTCCAACGGCCTTACTTGACTGGCTGCTGCGAGTACACAGGCTCTTCATTGGGGGAGCGCGCGCCTGTTAGCCCTGCGGGGGATCTTTCCGTCCACCTTCACCTCAATGACACTGACTGTTAATGCGAGTGGTGCTTGCACAGGCATCCGCCTACTCTCTGCTCCCTCCCCTGTACTCCTATTGGCAAGAGGAGAGGAGCCAACCAGAAGGAGCCAATTACTGGAGCCAATCAGAGGGACTATAACAAGCTGCAGGAGCAGCTAAAATGGATTCTGAACCAGATGGCCCCATAGTCTTGTATAGGGCATGGAACTACAAAGCTCAGCATTCTATACACAAAAAGGAGCTGAGGACTCCATCCTGTCTCCTAAGGGAAATTCAGACAACATGAAGCAAGGAAAGAGATTAGACCTAGGGAAGAGGGTCTGCCTCCAAGGTTGTTTCACTGTGCGATTTTATGCATCCGCCGCCAGTCGGGACATCCAGAGAGAGGGGGGATCCCAGGTGCATATCTAGGCACACCTGCACCAACGGTGAAGCATTCCAGCGTGAGGTAACCAGTCAGGTCGCCAGGAGAGCCTGCCTGTTCCAGGACATTCATTTGGGCCTTGACCGCAGGATTGGGTGAGAGGGCTTTTGCCCATTTGCAGGAAGCAGGGACACTACACACAGAAGGAGATAAATGGACACCGTATACAAACATCATTGCTGGTCTTCATCTTGCTAACACTTGTAATGCCACAGGGCTAAAGCATAAGGCCATCCATTTCTAGGGACACTGTATACAGACACTATTGTCCTTTCATCTTACTAAGAAAGATCCTGTTTTCTTCACTTGATAATCCAGGCCAGTTATGTTATTTGGCTCTGCTATCCAGGAGTTTAAGTGCACCAACAAGAGTGGCTGGCTGAAGATACAAAGGCTCATCCTTCTTCAAAGGGACTGGAGTTACTAGTGCCATATGGGCTCACACACACATATTTAGGGCTCTATATATGTAGTGGGTGTGTGAGACAGTTTATTTAGGAAGTTAAGCCATTACAAGTTGATTTGAATACAGTGTTTGAAGATGGGCCTGTGGTCACAGAGACAGACATGTCCTGCTGAGGCTCCCCTTTTCTCAGGACTTCACGGCCAGCATACACACCTGAATGGAAGGGTAATTATTTCAAAAGCTTACCCTGGTCTTCCTCAGTACCCTGGGAACATTTTAAGATGGTTTATGGAGCTGTCCGGGGAAAAAATAAGATGAAACCCATCAGGGATAATTCATCTAGAGACCCCAGTAAAATGCCTAAATCTCCTCACACAGTTTTACCTCACGCTGCCAAGCAGCAGCTGCAGTTACCTCATGAACTATATGATACAGACTGTGAGGACAGCACCATCTGCCAGCCACAACAGACAGGCTCTTTACACCCAAATTTTCTAACTCAAATAGAAAAAATGCTACAGAAAGCATTAAAGCAGACCTCCGACCATATTACTGAGAAATTAACAAAAGAAATACGTGACTTAGGTCAGCGCACGGCTGAATTAGAAAACAGATTGGATGACATAGAAACTAATGTAATGATTCATGAAACTGAATTGGACACACTTAAAGATGAAAATTTCTCGCTGCAAACTCGTTTAGAAGATTTTGAAAATCGCGCACGTCGCTCAAACCTTCGCATACGAGGTATACCGGAGTCTATTATTGATCTACAATCAACAATTACTGCCCTATTTCAAGAGTTATCACCGTCAATTACAATTGAGAGACTGGAAATGGACAGAATACATAGAGCATTAGCACCGCGCAAATCTGAAGGTCCCCCCCGCGACATAATTGCGAAATTCCATTTCTTCCACACCAAAGAACAGCTTATGGTCGCTGCAAGGAACATAGAATCCCTTATCTTCCAAGGCCACCCGTATCAGATCTTTGCTGACCTTTCCCCAATAACAGTCGCTAAACGGCGCTCAATGAAACCCTTATTACAAAACCTACAACAACATCAGATCCCATACCAATGGGGATTCCCTTTTTCACTTCGCTTCACATATCAAGGTACCAAGCACTCATGCAGAACCCCTGATGAACTACAGAACACCCTACAAAAACTTCATCTCTGCGAAAGACCTTCAGCCAGCCCTCGCCGACGTACAGCATCCAGTTCTCCACAAAATTTCTCCAAAGTCCAAAATGACAGAACCAGACAAAGCTCATCGAAGAGGGGTCGATTCAACTCTCCAAACCAAGATACTCCGGACTCAATGGACTGAATACATTTTGCATATCAAATTGAATTTCACTAAATATTTTTGATCTTTCATCCACTTTTTGGATGCTAAACACTTAATGTCATTTAACCATCCTGAATTTACTTCCCCTAAGCAGGCTATTGTCCTTTTTTTTTATTATTATTATTATTATTATATATTTTTTTTAATTCCAATTTTTATCCCCTTTTTGGTCTAGGATAATTGAAGTTATAAATTGTCCAAATTTTTTATTTTTTTTCCTATTCCTATTGCACCCTTCCATCCTCATCCCATCCTTACTCGCCTCACCCCCTTCTACTTCCCTTATATTACCCCCTCCTCCCTGCCCCTTTCCCCTGATCCTTTTTTACCCACAACAAGGGTTCTATATTATTTTTGTACAAAACTGTTTACTGAATAGAAGTAAATATTACTAATATATTATTAATAATTGGTATTTTATTTCTTCTCATCCTAATTATTAATGACATTACTGCCTCTCCTACAACTGGCAACCCAGAGGTAATTTGTATAATTCAACAAAATTTATAATCTAACACTCTCCCCGTGAAAACATAAAACACAATTGTTAGATTAAAATTTTACATCTACTAATGTTGAAAATATTATAATATTTCTTAGATTTGATTTATTTTTGCTTACTTCCAGTATGGGTGTCATAATATATTTTTTCTTCTCTAGATATATTTTTGGTCGTGAGTGACTCGAGAAACTGTCACTGCTCCCTCCATTTTTCTGTCCTTGGACTCTCCCACACACCTTTTTGTGTGAGGAGCCTCCCTGGTCAGACTCTGTGCCTCCGAGCTTGCACTTTTGCACGCCCGGAACGCCAACGTTTTACCTTCTTGCATTTTAAACGTTTTTGTTAATTATTTGTTTAATAATGACTCTCATTTTCTCTTTATTTCTCAACATTCTGTCTCCACTCTCCCTTTTCTCTTTGCTCCTCCCCGGGGTAAGTATGGATTTTCAATTGTTTTTAAGTATGTCTTATAATATTCTCTATAAAATATCATTATGGCTCCTTTAAATATCCTTACCTTAAATGTCCAAGGTCTAAATGTTCCACAAAAACGAACCAAAGTTTTTAGATCATTATCTTCATCAAAGGCGCATATAATTTGCCTACAAGAAACCCATTTCACTGAAACCTCGACACCTAAATATTTTGGTACAGTTTATCCCCAAGTTTTTACTGCTTCCGCTAAAACTAAACAAAGGGGAGTGCTAATTGCATTCCATAGAGCTACACCCTTCTCTCTTCTGACAGAAACCAAAGACCCAGAAGGTCGCTATCTCATTCTTACAGGGCATCTATGTGATACACCAATCACAGTAGTATCCTATTATGCTCCTAATAAAAATCCAACAGCATTCCTCTCCCATTTGTTCCAGGTAATAGAGACTCATAAAATGGGCACCCTTTTGATCTGTGGAGATTCAAACCAAGTTCTATACCCTTATTTAGATAAGTCCCCAATTCCTATCACTTCCAATTCTCAATCTCGTAGGTTCCAAAGACTTCTACAACAACATTCCTTGCTAGATTCCTGGCGAGAAATCAATCCCACGAAACGTCAATATTCCTTCTATTCCCATCCACATAAGTCTTTTTCCCGTATCGACCATATACTAATCTCTATTAGTATGTCCCCGGAATTGCTCACATCTTCTGTAATACCCTTTACATGGACTGATCATTGTGCAATACTTTCTACTCTCACTTCCCTCATACCTAAAAATCAAGACCCCACATGGCACATAAATGATTCAACCCTATCCCATCCATCACACTCTACAAACTTAGAATTAGCCATAAAAGACTATCTGAAAAATAATAAAACCCCTGATATTTCTCCATTAACTTTATGGGAGGCACACAAACCCGTCCTTCGAGGAATCTGCTTACGCCAAGCATCGTATCTTAAAAAAGAAAAAAACAAGCTACAACTAATATTAGAAACAAAATTCAGGGAGCGATGACGTGGTGCACGTGAAGCACGCACGTCTGAGGGAGGGCTTCCCCATGCTACGGACCTGAGCCGAGAGGAGGAGACGGAAGGAGGAAGATCCGACGCAGCAGTGAGCTACAGCTGCGATGCAGAGCGGGAGTCTGCGGAGCTGTTGGAGGCTGAGTGCGCCGGACACCTGACACGCTGCTCCACGCTGCTCTCCAGGACCCCAGCCGCCCCCAAACCACTGCCCCCCCGAGGAGAAGGTAGGCACGGTACAGTGCAGAGGGAGGCAGGGACGCCTCCATCGGCTGGTTAACATAGCAGCCGCCCTCCACCCCCTCTGCCTGCCGTGATTCTGCTATTTTAAATCTCCAAGCTGTGTGTGGAACATGGGATCGAGCCCTGACAGCAGAAGGATGTGGTAAGAGTGTCAAGCATACCACTGCACTGTAGGGCTCACTCCATATGTAATAGATGCAACTTAGCTAGTGAAACTAGCCATGGTCTCAGTTTGAATAACCTGTGCAATATTGTTTTAAACACCTTGGGACACCCAGCTGCCTAGTCTCCAATAAGATACAACCCGCAACCATTATACAGTTTTTCCTAAATGTATTAAATGAATTAAACATCCACGGACGGGGAATCCTTACCCCATAAATACCCTATAAATATTGAGGACACTGGTAAGGGGGCGTGGATGAAAAGGCTCCAGCTACCTAGAGACATTATACCTCCCTCGGCGTCAAACATTGTTAAACCACAGTGGGCTGGACTTGAAGCATTGGTGGAAATATTGGAGTCATTTATCTATTGATTTATTTATTTTTTCTTGTTTTTTTGTCTCTCCTCCTCATCCCCACCATCTGACCACTGTATGAGCACTGCTTGGCCAGCTATATTGGTTCAGCAGGGGGTAAAACATCCTTAAAAACAGTGCGTGGGGGATCTCCCCCCCTTGTCCACAGTTTAAGCGATAGGGGACGACCCCTTGACCCCCTAGAACACCAGCGTAAAATCTCCAGAAGGTGAAGCTAAGGCTGCTTTGTATAACCTTCCCTTCTTAAATAAATAAAAACCACCGCCTATAAAAAAAAAAAAAAAGAGGGAGGGGAGGTGACCATCTGCTGTTCAAACTGGGGAAACGTATTAGAGGGATAAAGAAATACAACATGAATAAATCTACAAGGGGTGCCGCCCCGAAAATCCCCAAAGATAACCCCCCCACCAGTACGATCAGACACTATATGACCTCTGAGGGGAGCTCCAAGAGCCCAGGCCTGCCAAAAAGAGCAGAAAAAACTGGGACAACTAAAAAGGGAGCAGGGGGGGCAGCTACCCCAATTACGGACTCTTCAATAGAAAGTGAACATGAGGTTAGTCAAATTGACGACCCCAGACTGGACACTCATATCCCCACAAAGGGGGAACTGGATGGGATGTTAAGGAGAGTGGAAACCGTGATAAGAGAAGAAATTAGCGCATTAAGAAAGGATTTATTTCATATGTTGGAACGGATGGAGGAAGTGGAAAAAAAAATGGAAAAACAGGACCTAGAATTAAACGAACTAAAAATCCAACATCAGACGATGAAACAAAACCAGAGGTGGTTACAATACCGATTAGAGGACCAAGAGAACCGTAACAGAAGAAAAAATTTAAGAATACGATCTATCAAGGAGGAGAAAGGGGAAGATTTGAGAAAAATTCTCAACGATCTATTTCTCCCCCTCTTAGATATTGGTACGGAGGGCCCCCTCAAAATTGAACGTGTACACCGTGTAGGAAAGATGAGAGAGGGAGGAGGCAAATGGCCTAGGGACAGTATCGTGAGCTTTAGATATTTCGAAGACAAAGATGAGATCTGGACAAAACTCAGGAGAACGGCCCCCCTATGCTATGACGGGACTGATATTCAGATTTTCACGGACTTGGCCTGGGAGACTCTGGCCAGGAGAAGGTCCCTCAAACCCCTCCAGGAACAGATGCGCCAGCTTAATATTAAGTATCAATGGGGTTTCCCGGCATGTCTGATTGGCCGCAAAGAGGGGATCTCGGCAAAGTTGACATTCCCCGAGGACTTGGTAGGGTTCTGCCGCAAACTGGACATGCCGGTTTTGGAGATCCCAGGTTGGGATGAATAGTTCATTTCGATACAGATAGCCTCCTCAAGCGGTTAAACGAAGGTTGAGCTAGGATGATCAAGGGGGACAGGGGGGTAAGGGGGAGGGAGAGGGGGGATTGAGAAGGGGAGTAAGAAGGCCAGGTCCGTACCCTACCCAAGTAAGATCAACCCCCAGAAGAATATCTCGGGGGGGGAAATGGGTGGGTGGGACGTGTGGAGGCCTACCTCATCCATGAGAACCGACGGGTAGGGGAGACCGAGGATCCCTACGGTTCAGAGGCGATGGATAGGCCTAGGTGGGGGGGGGGGGACGTGGGTGTTCGGGGGGGGGGGGGGGGACGTGGGAGGGGGGGGAGGGATGGAAGGGTGGGGGGTGGGGGATGGGGAAGGGAAAAGGGAACTTGGCTCCCAAGGAATCTCACGGACAGATCATCAAGAAATGATCAAGGCATAGAATAATGACAGAAGTAAAATTTCTATCCTACAATGTTAAGGGTTTGAACTCAGCAGTTAAAAGACTCAAGGTCCTCGCAGAGATTGAACAACTTAAAGCGGATGTCGTGTTTATTCAGGAATCCCATTTAACCATAGAGGCGAATATTAAGCTTTTTTCATCCGCATATCCCACTTGGTTTTATGGGGATTCTATCTCGAAACGCGCTAGGGGCGTGGCAATTGGGTTCTCAAGGGGGTTTGGATTTACCCTAGAGGCAAGGAAGACAGACCCAGAAGGGAGATTTATATTCCTTAGGGTAAGGATTGACAACATTGTCTATACCTTAGCAAATATCTACGCCCCAAATGTTCATCAAACCCAATACTTAGGGAAAATTCTGGGAAAGTTAAAAGACTTCGCCGAGGGTTATACGATCCTGATGGGGGACTTAAATTTCGTCCTGGATCCGAAAGAGGATAGTACGTTCCGTGGGAGGGAGACAAAAAATGGGCCTCTACAAAGAATTAAACAAAAGATTCATGACCATCAATTAGTCGATGCCTGGCGGATTCTTCATCCTAAGGAACATGACTACACGTTTTACTCCCCCCCCCCACGGAACGTATTCCAGAATCGACTACATCTTGGCGGATCACAGGCTTCTGGACTCTATAACGGAAACGGACATAGGAATTATGACGGTGTCAGATCACGCGCCAATCTCTATGAAAATTAAATTGTCCACACAAAAGAGACAGAGGCCGGTGTGGCGCCTGGATGATAGCCTGATTCGCGATGAAGGAGGGGCAAGCAGGGTGGAAGAGGAATTAAAACAATTCTTCCTCATTAACGATACAGAAGGGATAACCAGCGCAACCCTTTGGGAGACACACAAAGCCTACATTAGAGGAATTCTAATTGCGGAGGGCATTAAAAAAAAAAAAGAGCTGAAAAGTAAAGCAAACACCCTGACTAAAGAGATAGAGACATTAGAACGCGAACATAAAGCACAGGGATTAAAAGAAACATACCTCAACTTAACAATAAAGAGGGACGCCCTCAAGGAGACCATGGAACAGGAAGCGAGAAATAAACTTAACTGTATCTCTAAAGAGAGATACGTATGGGGTAACAAACCAAGCAAGCAACTAGCTAAAATGGCTCAAAAAAAGAAAGCTAGAAACTATATCGAAAAAATAAAAAGGAAAGACGGGAACATGGTGCACGCAAATAGAGAAATAGCGGATACTCTTAAAAATTATTATGAGGAACTTTATACACTAAAAAATCCAGGGTGGCAGACAGGGGAAAGGGAGGGGAAGATCCGAGAATTTCTAGACAGGGCAGGACTTCCTAGTTTAGAGGAGATGGAAAGTTTAAATATGGACCGCCCCATAACTGAAGAAGAAATAAAAGAAGCTCTAAATTCCACCACGGGGGGTAAAAGCCCGGGGCCGGATGGGTTTTCCTCCCAGTATTATAAGAGATTTAGCAACATCTTGATCCCAAAGATGTGCAAATACTTCAACGGGCTAGGATCTGAATTTGAAATCAGCAGGGATGCTTCTGCAGCTATGGTCGCAATAATTTTAAAGGAAGGGAAAGATAGCTCTCTCTGTTCGGCGTACAGACCTATCTCTTTGTTAAATACAGACACTAAGCTCTTTGCCAAGATTCTGGCGGGGCGATTAAAAGGGGCCATGCACGTTTTGATTCACCCCGACCAGGTAGGATTTGTGCCCAACAGAGAGGGCAAAGATAATAGTCTCAGGGCTATCCTCCTGCTTCAGACCATAAGGCAGAATGGGCCCCCAGGTCTATTCCTGTCAGTTGATGCTGAAAAAGCTTTTGACAGGGTAGACTGGGGGCTCATGATGGAAACTCTCAATGCAATGGGAATAGGAAAAAGGATGTCCCGCTGGGTTAAGACACTTTACCATCACCCTTCAGCAAAAATAAAAATTAATGGGACACTATCGGACCCCTTCGAGATGAAAAATGGGACAAGGCAGGGATGCCCCCTGTCCCCCCTCCTTTTTATTCTTTCTTTAGAGCCTCTGTTGTCTACTTTTCGTAACGACCCTGACATCAATGGAGTCAGAGTAGAAGGGGAGGAACATAAATTATCGGCTTTTGCCGACGATATTTTGTTTTATCTAACCAATCCGGCCAAATCTATCCCAAAGCTTTCCAAAGTGTTGCAACAATATGGTGCCATTTCTAATTTTAAAATTAACGAAACTAAATCTGAAATTCTGAATATTAATTTAAACAAAAAGGAGGTGGGTCGGGTCAAGGAGATCTGTGTGTTCCCCTGGACCAAAGAATTAAAGTATCTAGGAGTCAAACTGGCCAATACAACCCAGAAGATGTACAAAATAAATTATATTCCCTTACTAAATGAGATCAAGAGCGAATTAAAAAGAACGGTTAATAAACCCATTTCGTGGATCGGACGCATTAATATGCTGAAGATGGTTGTAGTCCCAAAAATTCTTTATAAATTTTTATTACTCCCCATAACACTCCCTCAGCAATATTTGAGAATTCTTAATTCCTTGTTACTAAACTATGTCTGGAAAAACAAGAAGCACAGAATATCCCTCTCTATCCTAAAACAGGGTAAGCCACTCGGCGGTCTGGCAGTTCCGGATATTAAAAGTTACTATAAGGCGGCGGTTTTAGCACGTGCGGTAGAATGGGCACGGGATAGGAAGGATAAAAGGTGGGTGCAAATTGAGAAAGCACTATCTAGTAAATATTTGAATAATATTATTTGGATCCCTGCACAACACAGATCACTAGACCACAAAACACATGATTTAACACGGGACACTTTAAGAATGTGGGATAAGACCCTGACACAAATAGAGGGTAAATTTAATTCCCCATTAATGAACCTTAAAGAAAATCCTTATTTTGCACCAGGGGAAAATAAAATTGGAGGGAATTGGATTAAGGTTGACACGGTATATTTAGGGGATATTATTAAAGAGGGAGAGATAATGACCTATGAAGATCTGAGATCCAAAACGGATTTTTGGAACTTGGATAGGTGGCATTACTCCCAGTTGCATCACTTTGTGAGGCACCTCCCCCGTCCATTACGGACGGAGGCGGAACTTACTCCACTCGAGAAGATTTGTAAATCTAAGAATACTAAGGGCACTATCACTAAATTATATGGATTATTGGTAAAGATAGGTTCACGGAGCGAAGCTCCCTTTATAGGCAAATGGGAAAGGGAGTTAGGAATCACAAGAGGGACAAACAGTTACAAGAGGATTATGCATCTTACCCATTCATCCGCAATTGACATACGAACCGCCGAAACTAATTATAAGTGTATCTCAGGGTGGTATATTACACCAGACAAAGCAAATAAATATAAAGCAGACCAGACCGCAGAGTGTTGGCGGGGCTGCTCTGAAAGAGGCACGATGGCCCACCTTTGGTGGTTATGCCCAAAAATACAAACTTATTGGGACATAATCTTGAGTCAAATTAAAGTTATTACGGGTAAAGATTTAAAGAAAGACCCCTGGGTCGTGCTCTTTCATTGTAGCCAAGAGGGGAAAAAAAAATATAAGCAGTCTTTAATTCCTCATCTTCTAAACGCCGCTAAGAAACTTATACCCAAAAAGTGGCAGGAGACGGAAAGTCCACACGTTTGGAACTGGATAGACGAAGTGGAGGAAACGTACAGGCTGGAAGAGTTAAAAGATAGTCACCTAGAGACGAGTGGCGGACATAGGGAAAAATGGGAAAAATGGAGGGAGTATAAAAAAACATGGAGTTATGCAGAAAGAGTTAGGGTATGCTACTAACAAGCCATGGGCCGGCAACATGGAAATTATAACACTTCCCAGGCTAGGGTCGCTCCCTAGAGCGAGTCATATACTATTCATGATCAATGAACGTTAAAGATTGTTTTAGTTTGCGAAGGAAAAGTCTGGAGATTCCTGGGAGCCAAGAGGGGGGGGGGGGGGCGTTAAATAATATAGGGCTACAATGCCAAGCTATGGTAATGACCCATTCCCGCTATTATTATAGTGTTGGCCTATATTTAAAAAAAAAAAAAAAAAAAAAAAACATAAGGTGCATAGTAAATATACCACACATGATGCAAACCACAAAAAGAGACATAAGACGCATCAAACCATGAGCCGGTCTCTAGGATTTGGAAAAAGCTGAGGTGGTAAAAAAAAAAAAGAAAAAAAATAAAAAAAAAGAAAAAAAAAAAAAAAAAAAAAAAAATTCAACACTTGCCACGCAAATTTTCAAGCGAATCCTACCCCTGTGACAAAAAATCAACTAGATGAAGCTAGCTTAAATCTTGATCTTTTCCTATCTGAATCCGCAGATAAAACCATACGCAAATCCAAGCATAAATTTTATATCAAAGCTAACAAGCCTGGCACGCTTCTCGCTCGAGCACTTAAAAAATTAAACAACCCACACAAGCCGATTCGATTAAAATTACCTCATAATACTTACACCAGTAATCCAGAAAAAATCCTACAAACCTTCCACAAACACCTTACATCTCTTTACAACAATCAGGGATCTTTTGACCAATCCTCTGCAGAATTATTTTTCTCACAAATCAAACTTCCAATGATTCCTTTAACTCAACATGAACATCTTGAAAGTCCCATTACATCTGCTGAGGTTGAATTAGCCATTAAATCACTTAAACCAAATAAACGCCCGGGTCCTGATGGCTTCTCTGCCCTATATTACAAAAAATTTACTTCTCTTCTTGCGCCATTGCTGACAGATGCTTTCAATTCACTTCTGAACAACCAATCCTTTCGTCCTGAAACCTTAACAGCAATAATCACAATGATCCCCAAACCTCATTCAGATGACTCATCTTGTGCTAATTACAGGCCCATATCCCTACTTAATCTTGATATCAAACTACTAGCGAAAATTCTAGCAACTCGTTTGAACAATATTATTGGTTCATTAATAAATAAAGACCAAGTTGGTTTTATTCCTTTTCGCCAAGCAGCTGATAACGTACGTAGGGCAACGTTATTAATCCAAACAGCTAAAACACGACAAATACCTATGTGTCTTCTGTCGTTAGATATTAAAAAAGCATTTGACACAGTATCATGGCCCTATCTACATTTTGCCTTACAAAAATGGGGGTTCGGTCCTCACTTTCTTAACTGGGTTTCATCACTATATAATAATCCCAAAGCCTATATTAAATATGCTGGATATAAATCTGGTTGCTTTAACATAAATAGAGGAACACGTCAGGGTTGTCCACTCTCCCCACTTTTATTTGCCCTACTTATTGAACCCCTAGCTCAGGCTATACGATCTGACCCTTCAATCAAAGGGATAGACTTAGCAGGTCATCAGCACAAATTATGTTTGTTTGCTGACGATATACTAATATTTATGTCTTCCCCTCATATTTCTGCTCCCAACCTTATAAGTAAGCTTGATCATTTTGCACAGCTATCTGGACTTATTATCAACTCTCAAAAATCTACCGCCTTAAATATCTCCTTACCTTCCCATACTTTACAACAAGCACAAACTTCCCTCCCATTCTCTTGGTCTACATCGCACCTGACCTACCTAGGAATTACTCTTACTCCCAATTTAACTGAATTCTTCTCGGCTAACTTTCCGCCATTACTAAAGCAAATTACCAATCTCCTTAAACAATGGTCCTCTTTACCAATCTCATGGATTGGTAAAATAAACATAATAAAGATGACCATTTTACCCAAGATACTATATCTATTTCGGGTTTTGCCCATTTCAGTTCCAACATACTTTCTTAGAAATCTTCAACGCAAAACACTAGCGTTCATTTGGGGCTCTTTAAAACATCGAGTATCTAAACAGACACTTTACCTTTCCAAACTTAAAGGTGGACTAGGATTCCCCAATTTCGCCTCTTATTACCATGCAGCTCAAATAGCATGCATCCCCAAATATCACGCAAAATACGAAACCCCACTCTGGGTTGCAATTGAAGCAATTGACTGTGATCCATTTTCTATAACAAATTTAATTTGGTCCAAACCCTCAGATCGTAAAAATATTAAAAATAAGATTACCAAACACACAATTACCATCTGGGATAAATTTAAACTTATCAAAGGACTGCAATCTCCTCATGTTCCCCTTCTATCATTTATTAGAAACCCACTATTCTACCCAGCCTGCACATTCCCTAATTCATTTAAAAAATGGATTTCCTCTGACATAACTCAACTCTGTGATATGTCAACATCTACCTCACTTAAAACATTTCCTGAACTATGTGATAGACATCAACTCCCCCAATCAGAACTTTTTCGATATCTGCAGATCAAAAACTTTTTCATGCCATATATACAAAATATGAGTAAACTCGATGAACTCACGCAATTTGAACGTATATGTAAACGTGAACCTCACTCTAAGGGTCTCATATCAATAATATATAAACACCTTATTACTTTGCCTACTGCAGATCCACCATCATACGTGGAAAAATGGGAGAGAGACCTTGGACTTCAGTTGGAATCATCTGATTGGGATAAAATTTGGACCACTACAAAATCATCTTCACAAAATATAATAGCTCTAGAGACAAATTATAAAGTACTTTTGCGCTGGTACTTGGTTCCTGTCAGAATTGCGAAATATATTCCGCAATACTCCCCACTCTGCTTCCGTGGCTGTGGTGAACTAGGATCACATATACACATATTTTGGGAATGTCCGGTTACAAAATGTTTTTGGAAAGAGGTTTTTCTAATCCTCTCCACCTTATTCAAAAAAACAATAAAACCTGACCCTTCAATTGCACTACTAAATCTAAAACCGACTTCTATTTCCCACACTCAATTCAAACTCCTTCTACAAATCACTACAGCAGCAAAGCAGACAATCGCCAAAGCGTGGAAAACCCCAACATTAATGATCTCAGAAACCAAAACCAGAATAAACCAAGCCATGACCCACTCAAAAACGGAAGCCATTACCAATGATAATATTGCAAAATTTGAAAAAATCTGGAATCCTTGGGTGACTCATTTTTTCCCTCCCACCTTTGACATCACATTATTAAGACCTTGGTAACATAACTACTAATAGCTATTTAATATGCTAATAACATAAGACAAACATAATAAGATACCCGGGGACCCTTTTGACCTTTTCTATCTTATCTACGTACTATCTTTATTTTTTTTCTCTTCTTCTTCCCCTTCCCTCTATTCTATCTTGCCTCTTTAGTTTTTTTTTTTTTGTTTGTTTTTTCTTTCTTAGCATATATTGTTATTATATGCAAAAATGGTAGCAGCATTACTTTTTTTTTTATGTTTTTATTTATCAGTATATTTCAGCTTTAGAGCTCCATTGAAACAGTACAAACCTAATGTCTATACAATAAATCCCTGTTTATCTTCATTATATATTACCCCAACATTATACAAGGTCTAGAAATTATGACCCTTAATTTTTTTCTTTATGTATTCTCATATTACCTTACACTGTTAATATATTACTATATCTGGTTTTTAATTACTAAATTCAACACTAAGCATATATTTTAGCAAGTCTCCAGATAATGGCCAACATATGTTAAACTCAAATTACTGTTTTTTTTCTTTTGTTGTTGCCTTCTAAAAAACACTGGAGCTTAATGTAAATATATAACTTGTGTTCTCCTTAACTGCTACTATTTATAATGTCTATGTTTATTGACAATATATGCTTGTAATTTTGAAAATTTAATAAAAAAAAAAAAAAAAAAAAAAAAAAAAAAAAAGAAGATGGGCCTGTGGTGTCGGGACAGAAGAGAGGGGCCTGACCTAAATACTGTCATTCTTCTGCTCTCCTCCTGCCTGGACTCATAGAGCCAACCTGAGTAAAGGTACAGATTGCCATAATATGATTTATTGTTTCTGAAGTGTTTGCCTCTGCTTTTGGGGTTTTGAATCCCCTGAAAACTACCTGAATATAGTATTGAGCGATATTGCTCGTAACCTCAGTTATTGCTTATCTATTGCATTCTTTGAACATAGTGGGCCAGATTCACAAAAGATACAATGGCGTATCTCCTGATATGCCGTTGTATCTCTGAGATCCGACGGTCGGATCTATGCGACTGATTCATAAGAATCAGTTACGCATAGATCTCCCTTAGATCCAACAGGTGTAAGTGACTTACACCGTCGGATCTTAGGCTGCAATCTTCCGCTGTGGTGGCGTTTCGTGTTTTACTTGCGATGACTATGCAAATGAGGAGATACGCAGATTCAGAAACGAAGCCCGACGCTTTTTTTTTACGTTGTTTGCGTTTGGCTTTTTCCGGCAGATAGTTACCCCTGCTATATGAGGGGTAGCTAATGTTAAGTATGGCCGTCGTTTCCGCGCAGAGTTTTGAATTTTTACGTTGTTTGCGTAAGTCGGTCGCGAATACGGATGGCCGTAATTTACTTTAACGCCGAAAACAATGACGTCCTAGCGACGCCATTTGGAGCATGCGCACTGGGAAATTTCGCCGACGGCGCATGCGCAGTTAAATCGGCGCGGGGACGTGCCTGATTTAAATTGTACACTCCCTCTAGCCGGAGTTACGATCCGCCGGCGCAAGTTTGGAGGTAAGTGCTTTGTGAATACAGCACTAGCCTCGCAAAATTGCATCGGCAGATCGTAAATCACATAGATTACGTGGATCTAAAGATCCGCTAATCTATGTGAATCTAGCCCACTGTATATATTGTTTGTTACCTATCCACAGAAATATTTCAGTAAAGACAATTTCTGTGTTTTATCATAACGTGTGAGTTTCTCATTTATCCTTGTACTTACACCTTTGCCAGGTGTGCCAGAGGGGCTGAGACTGTTTTTAGTGTTGAGAGGCAGAGTACGGAACCAATCATACTCAAGCGGCTCCTATGGGGGTATCTTTACACTACTCTTTTCTGCGCTGAACAAATAGCGGTTTCTTTCATCATGTCATTTGCAGACTGAATCTGAATGCGAGAGTCTGGTTCATTTATATCACTGAGTGTACTCTCAAAGTTCTGATGAGAATAGCTGCAGTGTCTGCATTCCTTTAACCACTTAAGGACCGCCTCCTGCACATATACGTCGGCAGAATGGCACGGCTGGGTACCTGTACGTCCTCTTTAAGTGCCCAGCCGTGGGTTGCAGGCGTTCGCCCGCGGCCCGGTTCAAAGCTCCGTGACCGCGGCCGCAGGACCTGCGGACCTGCTCGCCACCGGAGCTGAAGAACGTGGAGAGTGTAAACACAGCTTCCCCGTTCTTCACTGTGGCGTTGTCATTGATCGTCTGTTCCCTGATATAAAATTAACTTCCAAACGGCAATTGTCATTTTCACAGTAAACAATGCATTTTCATAGTATTTTTTGCTGTGAAAATGACAATGGTCCCAAAAATGTGTCAAAATTGTCCGATGTGTCCGCCATAATGTCGCAGTCACGAAAAAAATTGCTGATCGCCGCCATTAGTAGTAAAAAAAAAATGAATAAAAATGTAATAAAACTATCCCCTATTTTTTAAACGCTATACATTTTGCGCAAACCAATCGATAAACGCTTATTGCGATTTCTTTTCCAAAAATAGGTAGAAGAATACGTATCGGCCTAAACTGAGGAAAAAAATAGTTTTTTTATATATTTTTTGGGGGATATTTATTATAGCAAAAAGTAAAAAATATTGTTTTTTTTTCAAAATTGTCGCTCTATTTTTGTTTATAGCGCAAAAAATAAAAACCACAGAGGTGATCAAATACCACCAAAAGAAATCTCTATTTGTGGGAAAAAAAGGACGCCAATTTTGTTTGGGAGCCACGTCACACGACCGCGCAATTGTCAGTTAAAGCGACGCAGTGCCGAATTGCAAAAATTGGCCTGGTCCTTTACCTGCATTTTGTTCTGGGTCTTAAGTGGTTAAATGTATTTAATCCTTGCGGGGTACCTCACCAAAACTGAAATTCCATGCGTGTTTCTTAGTGTAGACTTTTGGGGAAATCAATGAGCAAATCACATCACACAAGCAGTAAACAACATTTCTGAAGGCAGTCCGTACACCAATGAGGTACAGAACACCTTCAGGTTGCCATTTTGGATTGAATGTTACAGAATACTACAGGGGTTGCAGACTGAAAAGGAATAATCAAAGATTGAAAAGGGTTAATTTTAATACATTAACTTACAATATGGCTTCTCTTCCATTTGTATAAGGTATATTCATTTATTTTATTTTATAGAAGTTTTTTTTTCAATGAAAGTGGAGCTATCCTTTAAGCTACAACATCATCTGTACTTCAGGCGTGTGGTTTTGCAAATGATCTGTGCTACATATTTTAGTATAAATGTAACTATGCATACCTGTTGAAAAAAACAGCAACAGATATAACTTCTAAATTTGGCTCCGCTTAGTTAAAACTCAATTTTGTTAAAGCAACATTTAGATAAGAATTTATCTCAAACGCAGATACTTAACATGTAATTTCTCTGCTAGTACATTTTCCTTCAGAATTTGAGGCGCTTGTGACAGTTATTAATCTTTTTACAAAGCACTTTCTATAGGGTAGCAGTTTATTTAGCTGTAGGGTCTTTCATCCACTCTTCAGCCTGAATATGTATGATAAATTGTTTCTTTATGCTTGAGCAGCAATGTGCAGTCATTAACGCTGATGATTGAGGGCCAGGACCCTCTGCTAGACACACAACTGTTGACAGAGCTACAGAGAGGTGTGATGAATGTGTGTGGTAGGACATTGCCTTGGGCTATGTTGCTGAACAATATCTATGACAATGAGAAACAGCAGGGCTGTAAAATGCCTCATAATCTGTTTGATATATAGCCTAATTGAAGCAATTAAGATGTAATGTCACTTGGTAAATTATCTATGGTTTGTAATACCTACAAATGGCATTGAATGGAAGAGTGAGGGTATGCTTACTACAAAGCAATTTCATCTGGTGCTAGGTTTTCAGTGCTGTATGCTTGGCTTTTAGTTCAGGACCTGCATGCTACCAGCAGAGGCTTCTAAATTCAAGATAAGGTCACCATACAGAAGAATAAGGGTTTTTAAATTTGTGTGCTTATTTTAGGGGTCATATTAGTGTTAGGTTTAGGGGTTAAGAGGAAGTTAAGTGTTAAGAGTGCTCGTCAATTTTAGTTTAAGTGTTATGCCGCGTACACAAGACCGTTTTTCATGACGTGAAAAATTCAATTTTTTAAAATGGTCATTAAAAACGATCGTGTGTAGGCTCCAGAGCATTTTTCTCAACGTGAAAAATGGCCATTAAAAATGTAGAACGTGCTCTAATTTTTCTCGTCGTTTTTCACATTGTCGTTTTGTGTAGGCTTTAGCGATGTGAAAAAAAACCTGCATGCTCAAAAGCAAGTTTGGAGACGGGAGCACTCGTTCTGGTAAAACTAGCGTTTGTAATGGAGATAGCACATTCATCACGCAGTAACAGACTGAAAAGCGTGAATTGTCTCTCACCAAACTTTTACTAACAGGAAATCAGCAAAAGCAGCCCCAAGGGTGGCGCCATCCGAATGGTCCGTGTGTATGCAAGGCAGGCTTGACAAGAATCGTAGACACGTAGAAAAAAACTTTGTTTTTTCTAGGACATTAAAAATGGTCGTGTGTATGCGGCTTTAGAACTTAGAAAATAATGAAGATCTAAAAGTAAACATTAAGGGCCAAATCCACAAAGAGCCGGCGTAACGTAAATTTTTCCATTTAAGTTACACTGCCTTAAAACAAAAAAAAAATCGCGTCGCTGGACAGAAGGGTCTGTTTTTACATGGTGTAAACAGTTTACACTTTGTAAAAGCAGCCCTAATTTTGCGTTTGCAAACTAAAACTTACGGAGAAAAAACGAAGCGTAAAAGCTTTGTGGATCTCCGTAAGTGCTAATTTGCATACCCGAGGCGGCATTTCGACACAAAATGCCCCCAGCGGCGGATGCGGTACTGCATCATAAGATCCGGCAGTGCAAGTCCCTTACACATGTCGGATCTTCTGCCTAACTATGGGAAACTGATTCTGTGGATCAGTTCCATAGTTGGAAACAGGGATACGACGGCGTAACAGCAGTTACGCCGGCGTATCCCTTTTGAGGATCTGGCCCTATATCTCTTATACATGTTATTATGCTAATTGTCCTTCAAAAGTTGTTAATATTTTTGTGCGGTCATCATTAAAATAAAACCAATCTTTTGCTTTGCCCTGTGAATAAATAAATAATAAAAAATAAAAATAAAGAGGGAAGTGAGGACCCTCAGCTAGCCAACATCAAAATTGAGTATAGAAAAAAAGTAGGACCCTAAATTCTCAGAAAAAAGACGGACTTTGTAGGCACAACATGAGGCAATCTGTTTAAATATATAATATACATTATTCCAAGACATTCCTTAAAAATGTATCATAAAAGCATTACAGCAAAGCTACATTCAGTAAGTCAACAAATACCCAAGCATGAAGATACAGATCCAGCCAAGCATTATGCATGATGCAGGGACATGCATTCAGGTGAGGCAGAGACATGAATGTAAAAAAAGGACTTCAAGGGTTGTAGATCGGCGACCTGGGGTCGCAAAGACCCAAAAGTTGGGGGGTAGGTAGTGAAATCCTACGAGCTATGGTTCCGGAGACATGGGGCTCCTTGTGCAGCCTGTCAGAAGCTACATACAGAGCGGCCAGTTTAAATACAAGCTGGCACACTCTGTTTGCAGCTGACTGTGAGGATGAGTTCACAGTGCCTCTCCTCGCTTCTTATCAGAGGCACTGAGCTCAATGGACAGCTTGGAGCCTTGGACCAATGGTAAAGTAACATTAACCCAAGCTGTCCAATAAAAATGCTGCAGTGGAGGCACGCCTCTCACTGCAGTGTCATAGAAGTGGGACTGTGTCTAAAAGACAAATGCTCCCTTCCAGCCCAGCCCTCTTAACTACAAGGAAAAAACATGGGTTTATGGGTATAAGATTTACCCACAATCCAATGTTTTTCTCACACAATTAAGAAGGAGAATGAAAATCAGCTGCTGTTGAAGGTACAAGATAAATCACATATTATTATGTTATAAGATAATAATTTATTATTTATCTATTTACTATGAAATTACTGGTTGGAAGTTATAACTTCAAACTTTGGTAATTTGTCCATTAAGCCACCTGCTTGAGTACAGTTTTTGAAAATATAGTAAATTACCTTAAAACATCATATAATAATTACTTGTGTATTACTTACTTATGGCAATTAACCCCTTGCCATCCAAGCCAGTTCTGACACTTCTCTCCTACATGTAAAATCATCATTTTTTTTCTTAGAAAATTACTCAGAACATCCACATGATATATATTGTTTTAGCATACATCATAGGGAATAAAATGGTGGGCTCTGCAACTTTTTATGTTACATGGTTACATGGCGCAGCAATTTTTCAAAACACTTATTTTTGTAAAGAAACTGTTTCATGAATATAAAAAAAAACACTACAGTTAGCATGATTTTTTGTATACTATAAAGATGATGTTACGCCACGTAAATAGATACCTAACATGTCATGCTTTAAAATTGCACACACTTTTGGAATGGTGCCAAACATCAGTACTTACTGTAAAAATCTCCATAGGTGACGCTTACATTTTTTTGCAGGTTACACTAGAGGAGGTCTAGTGCTAGAACTATTGCTCTCACTTTAATGTTCGTGGCCAGGGCAACAGGACTGTCCTCCAGGCGTGACATCACTTCTGCATTCCACAGTGGTTACAGAAGTCCTCCTCTACATCCAATGACCGGTGACCCGGCTTGCACTGTCAGGAACCTGGGCAACCATTCTGTTGATACTTCCATATATGCACATTCTTATGGAACACATGTGAGTGTTTATTTGGCTGCTCCATTAAAGTTCTTATACATTTTGCACTTAGAGGTGACCCCTGTGTGTTTTTGTTGTCTTACAGAGATCATTTCCTGTCTCTGTGAGGAGCTGCCCACCTGGTGATCTCTTGATACACCATTCCTTTCTGTGGATTTATGGAGTTTTGTTGTTTTATGAACTTCTAAAAAACAAAAAACTGCCAGCTCCGGTCTGAGCCACTGTACTAAAAATTAAATGTTAGTACAGCGATCTCCCCTGCTGTTCTCTTGTGTTCTGATAGGGGGACGGGCCCCCACCAGAACACTCTAGTCAGTGCTCTCAGCCAAGTGCTTGGTATGGGGGCAGACACAGAACAGTAGGATCACCAGTATGGCCCCCTAGAAGAGGAGGTTCAGGGTTGCTCTATGCAATACCATAGCACAGAGCAGGTAAGTATAGCTTGTTTATTATTTTCATTAAAAAAATGCCTTTAATACTGCTTTAAGTGTTCAGGAATATAATAGGTGGGCATTTGGGTGCTTTAGTCAAGGCAATTCTTTGGTCTCTTCTTACTATTAGGTCAGCTGTGGAGTAGTCACTCTTGGCACCAGGAGCCCTGCACCACAGATTACCAGCACCAGACCTCCAACATTATGAACATATAGATCATTACTTCAAATGTTCTCAGTAATATAGTGAGAGTATTAAAGAAAAGTAAATTAAAGTATTAAATTAAAGTAAATTAGGTATTAAAGAATGTGAATTACATTTGTACCTGTCAAGTTGCATACCTCTGGAATAGAGGGTTTTGCTGACAGCCTGAATATGAAGTATGATCTGTACTCCATCTGAATTTTCTGTAAAATGCAATGCAGTATGGCTACCTGGAGGTGTTCTGTACACAGAATGTGTACAGAACGCCCCCCAGTAACATAATTTCCTATTTGTCTGATTGGCTCACCAATTTTCCCAGAAGTCTGCTCTAAGATACAAGTCAGATTTCAAGCAACCCAGGCAACACAAATGTAATTTTGTAAAGCTACTGCCAATAGGAAATCATGGCTAAAGGGATGCAGGCCGAGCAATTTTCCTCATTCAAGCCCTACAGCTGCAGCAGCTGGTTGATAATTATGGAACCACTCCCATTAGACTCACTTGGCACAGGACATAGAGGAACAAACTGTGATTTCTTCAGAATAACAAAAGGTAGGAATCTGCAACAAAGTTAGTTAAAATCCTTGCAATGTACATAGATCACCCAGAGGGGAATTTTGTTTTTCTCAACAAAAGTGGAGTTATGCTTTAACAGGCCTGTAAGTTGGTAATTATTAAAGCAAAACTTCACTCGCTCAATCAACACTGACCATTTTTAATCCTTATGTTTCTAGCATTAGTAAATAGACAGGAAAGCATATCATATTTACTAGTTTTAAACCTTTTTTTTACATTTCTTTAGTTATTCCTGTTTTTCAGGCCTATTTAAATGATGTCATATATTCCAGGAGTCTTCCGGAGGGAAGGGGGGATTTTCTCTGCTAAGCACACCCTCCTGCCTGCATGCCTGAGCTAAGGGCAAATGGACTTCATGAAGTAAATGTTACATAAATTATCAGCCATTACTCAAAATTGCCACAGACAGAAATGCTAGGGGGTGTTTTTCAAAGTTATTTCTCAACAAAATAAAGCATGAAGACATAGGGGCAGATCCACATACATCTGCGCCGGGCGCAGCATATGTAAGATACGCTACGCCGCTGTAACTTTGCTTTGGTTTGAATCCTCAATGAATTTGCGCCATAAGTTATGGCGGCGTAGTGTATCTCTCGCGGTGTAAGGGCGCGGAATTCAAATGGATCTAATGGGGTCGTGTTTTATGTTAATACATCGTGACCCAACGTAAACAAAGTTTTTTTGGAACTGCGCATGAACCGTCCCTGGGGGTATCCCAGTGCGCATGCTCGAAATTAAACCGGAACCCGCCAATGCTTACGACGGTGACGTCATTCTACGCAAATTCCTATTCGCAAACGACTTACGCAAACGACGTAAAAAATTTAAAATTGTACGCGGGAAGGACAGCCATACTTAACATTGAGTACGCCTCAGTATAGCAGCTTTAACTATACGCCGGAAAAAGCCGAACGCAAACGACGAAAAAAAAAGCGACGGGCCGACATACATTCATGGATCGCCGTAAATAGCTCATTTGCATACTCAACGCGGATAACGATGGGAACGCCACCTAGCGGCCGCCGAAAAATTGCATCTTAGATCCGACGGCGTACGAAGACGTACGCCTGTCGGATCTAGCCGAGATGCCGTCGTATCTTGTTTTGAGGATTCAAAACAAATATACGACGTGGGAATTTTGAAATTACGCCAGCGTATCAATAGATACGCCGGCGTAATTTCTTTGTGGATCTACCCCTTAGATGGCTGAGTTATTTATTTATTTTATTTATAAAAATGAATTCAATAGCGTTTTTGGTTTGTGATGCTAAGATGCGGTGTAGTTCCGTTTTAAGTATGATGACAAATCCTCCAGCTCACTTACAAAAACTTCAACAAATTCTATCACACAGGCCTTTCCTAATTTAATTGTATAGTAAGATAGAATCCATGACCCAACTATATTCCAGAAAGCAGGACGCACTTAGCTGGCAGTAAGTTACATGTAATTTGTTGTCCTAAAACAGACATTGGTCTAAAAAGAGACGCTTCGTGATGTGTTACATGTTGGTTTAACTATTACAAGGTCACAGAATTGTAAGCTTTACAGGAGAAGGGATCGGGATGAAGTAAATGATTTATTGTGCTTTATAAAGTATTGCTAATTTTCTTGGCTAATGTAAATTAATGATTACTTTGCATTGTTGGAAGGAATACATGCATTCATATTTATAGCAAATACACTAAAAATAAAGGAGGGTTTAGTTTTGGACGCACACCTCATCTTACTGTTGGCTGTATACAATTAAATAATAATTCCAGTACAAGTTGTTCTGCAGCTTTGGAGGGATAAGTGCAATGTGCAAGTTACACTTACCTGCATGGGATCCTTCATTAGATATGCTGCTGCAAACCCTGGGCTTTTCTTTGCAGGTCACCTTCTGCCCACACAGTTACTCCTTACGTTCTACTCTCCGTCTTTTCAATTGAAGTAGTCAGCCCCATAGGTCTTTGGAGATTTTCCAGCTTGCTGGCATGCTGCATAGAAGAATTCAGGCATTGCGTAGGAAGAGTTGGGATTTTTCAGCAGCGTATTTAATAATTGTCAGCGGAAGATTCAAGCCTCCTAAGGCATTGGAGGTTTCTACTAAAGGTTTGTGCTAGTTGTCTATTTCATAGAACTGCAAAAATAATAAAATATGTAAGAATTACCAATTCAATATAAATAGACATATATAATCCATTATATATATATATATATATATATATATATATATATATATATATATATATATATATTATCCATTATATATAAAAACTAAGTTGCAACAATTCTGCCACTGTAGCAACAGCATTTCGGATAAAATAGAGCCTTGCCTTTTCTTTATTTGTTGGATTTCCTTCAGTGTTTAACCCTTTTGTGACCCGAGATCACTGATGCCTATCTGTCCACCTCAGATATTACAGGGTCGGTATACTTCACTTAACTTGATAATAATGTGGGCTTATTTGCCTACAGTTCAGTATAATGTTTTAATAAATATCTAATTTAGAGATTTTATTTTAAAAAGGAGGTGAAGGGGGAGGACAGTACAACCCCTCAAGTGTAGTAGGTTCCAACACAATTTTATTGTTAAAAACAGATAAAAAGTGAATACTCACAAACTTGGATAAAAACACACATACATTTTGACCACCCTGCTGAGCCCTGTCCTCTGCCATACTGACTTCTGTCCTATACCCTGCTAAGCTCTAATCCACCCTGCTGAACCCTGTCTTCTGCTTTGCTGACCCCTGTACACTGCCCTGTTGACACCTGTCCTCTGCCCTACTGACTCTTGTACACTCCCCTGCAGACCTCCCATTCTTTGCCCTACTGACTCCTGTACACTGCCCAACAAACTTCTGACCTTATCCTCTGCCCCGCAAACCTCATATCCTCTGCACCCTGAAATTTTGCAATGCACCCCCACATCAGACAGGCTAGATCTGGTCCTGGTGTTAAGTTGGATGCCCCAGGCTGTCTGCTGTTATTTTGGACTGGTAATTAACCAGCTACTGGAAACTACTAAGTTCCCTTTCACACTTATACGACTTGTCTCACGATTTTGTATTGCAAAATCGTATGACAAGTCATTCTCCATAATTTTTAATGAACACCATTCATACTGGCACGACTTTAAGTAGTGCCGACTTCAAAGTAGTCCCTGCTCTACTTTGGTCCAACTTCCATGCGAGTTGATGTCCATAGACCTCAATGTTAAACCCTCAAGTACAGTAGCATGCAAATCATACCTGAATAATATAGACACCATTTCAGTACGATTTCAGTTCAACTTTGTAAGCACAAGCTGCTTTTTGACCCTTGTCCCACCCAATCCTTTCAGCATAGTAATAATTAGTCTTTCCACAGGTGGAATACTTATTCTGAACCTAGTATTAAGTCGCGCTAGATGGCTAGACACCAAGCCAAGTAACTAAACTGAGAATAATGCCGCGTACACACGATCATTTTTCGGCATGAAAAAAAAATAAGTTTTTCCAACTTCATCATTAAAACGACGTTGCCCACACACGGTCGTTTTTTAAAAATGCTCTAGCAAAGCGTGGTGACGTACAACACGTACAACGGCACTATAAAGGGGAAGTTCCATGCGAATGATGCCACCCTTTGGCCTGCTTTATCTGAATTCCTGTTAGTAAAAGACGATTCGCGCTTTTTTGTCTGTTAAAGCGTGATGAATGTGCTTACTCCATTACGAATGGTAGTTTTACCAGAACGAGCGCTCTCGTCTCATAACTTGCTTCTGAGCATGCGTGGGTTTTTAACGTCATTTTAGCCCGCACATGATCATTTTTTACAACCCGAAAAACGACATTATTTAAAACGTCGTTAAAAAAATGCAGCATGTTCAAAAAAATAATTTGGCGTTTTTCAGAACCCGCAAAATGATGTGAAGCCCACACACGATCATTTTAAATGACTTTTTTTTAAAACGATGTATTTTTCATGCTGAAAAATTATCGTGTGTACGCGGCATTAGAATAAGAAGAGGTGGCCATTAGCAACATTCAACGTGTGAACAACTAGTGCACATGGACAGTGGACACAGATGTTCTCACCTGTTAATTGACATCCATGTATAGTTAAAAAAAAATATTATGTGCACGAAGATCATTATGGAGGACCCAAAATTGACCCCTATCTTCACGATTGGCAATGATGGGATGTACCAAATATCGATGTCTTCTCCGCCTCCGCTTCTCCTCCTCTTCTTCCTCATGCACTCCTACTGCTGCAGCAGCAATGACAACTGTGGTGGCAATATATTGAGTAGCAAACATTTTTTGTCACAACACACCACACCACAACAACCAGGAAGCCAACAGGAACTGGAAACAACTATGGCAAGAAAAGGAATTGCCTCACACCATGTATGTTTTTATTGGTTAAAGCCAAAGTTGTGGCCGCAAAATCGCGGTTAAAATCGCGGCCACAAAATGTCGGCCACAAAATCACGGGCAAAATCGCACGACTTTGAAGTTGTATAAGTATGAAAAGGGCCTAATTTAGAGATGCAGGAATTGTGACTGATATGAGGTGTGAAGGTGCAGAAATTGGGCCTGGTCTGAGGTGTGAGCATACAGTAAATGGGCTTATTTGAGATCTGAAGGTGCAGAAATGTTGTCTAATCTGAGGTGTGATAGTGCAGAAAGTGGGTTGATCTGAGGTTTGAAGGTGCAGGAATTGGGCCTAAACTAAGGTGTGAAGGATGTGCAGGAATTGGGGTGATCTGAGGTGTGAATGTGCAGGAATTGGGGTGATCTGAGGTGTGAAGGTGCAGGATTTTGGGTGATATGATGTGTGAAGGTGCAGGAATTGGGGCTGATCTGAGGCCTGATGGTGCTGGAATTGGGGCTGATCTGAGGTGTGAAGGTGCAGAAAGTGGGTCTGATCTGAGGTGTAAAGGTGCAGAAATTGGTATTGATCTGAGATGTGAAGATACAGAAATTGGGGTTGATTTGAGATGTGAAGATACTGGAATTGGGGTGTTCTGAAGTGTAAAGGTGCAGTATCTAGGCTGATCTGAGATGTGAAGGCGCAGAAATTGTGGCTGATCTGAGGTGTGAAGGTGCAGGATCTGGGGTGATCTGAGGTATGAAGATGCAGGAATTGGCATGATCTGAGGTATTAAGATGCATGAATTAGCGTGATCTGAGGTATGAAGATTTAGGAATTGGGGCTGATCTGAGGTGGTACAGTGCAGAAATTGGGGTGATCATAGGTGTGAAGATGCAGGAATTGGGGAGATCTGGTGCACTGTGTTTTGGCCATAGCACGGGTAAACGCGCTCTTTATGTGTGTTTTAGACACGTTTTAGCAGTGTCTTTGCCATGTTTTGTGGAAAGCGCACCAAAAGGCTTGCATGCCACATCAGAAAACACAGCAAAATCCAGATTGCAGACACAAAGAGAATAAAAGTACAAACCATTTCAGCTACACAGCAGCTTTCTATCAATATTTTGATCATTTATTTTGTTAATAGTTTTCAGTTTTTGTTAATATCCTGTCAATTATTTTGCACACCACCAATTTATTGCCAAACTGCTGTTCAATAAAAATGTATTGTATTGTCACGTTTTGAGTAGCAGTTGCAACATTGGTCTTTCTTGCACTCCTTTCATTATATACTAAATAGTCTAATGTTTTATTGCACAACAGCCCACCCCCTAGTAGCTACAGTTGTAATTTGTTGCACTCAAAGGAATCTTTCCTGAGAAAACATTCTGCAGACACTAGGCTGCCATACTGATTAATCACCTTCAATACCTTGAGTCTCTAGCCAAGAACAAGTATGCAAATAGACAGTTCATGTCATTTAGGATTTACTGAACTGTACATGGTCCACAAAAGTGAATTTATTGGATTTCAGCATAACAGCCAGGAAACTAGCATTTTCAGGAGCAGTTCAGCAATGGTACCCTCAGAAAAGATTTACATTAACGGAAAGATGTCTGAAAACACCCAGAAAAGCATACTGGTGTGAACAAACCATTCACAAGGGACACAATTAAAAAGAAATGTAGTTTTAGTTTTACAGCTAAACCTGATCCAGATTTTGTAGGGTTACGACTTATTGTATGTAACTGAAAATCATAGCTCATTTAGAATTAATCGACTGATCCTAAAGTTATTTTTTTATACTTTATTTAGGTCACATAAAAAAAAAAAGTTGTAATGCTCCCTGTTGTACACGGAATATGAAACCAGGTGCTTGCTTGGCTCCCACTGTGATTTTTTGATGTGTGGTTTGAGAAGAACAAAAAGTTAAGTGCAATTGGTACTATAAAAAAGTTGCCACCATGCTCCTTTCACATTCCCCCTCTCGCTTCTACTCATTGAAGCCAACCAGATATTCTAAATATACAAAATAGAAGTTCTGCATACTAATTTGAGCAAAGCTGCTTGATTATTTTAAAGTGTGCTTCATTTGAGGTGCAGGTGTGACTAATGCACTTACAAGTATAATAAACCCCTTTGCATCTCTTACGTGTTATCATGAAAACAACCAGATGGTCCTCTCTGTAGATCTTTGTTCAACACTACAGACATCCCAGGGAGAGGCAGCTCAGTAGAATGGGCAGGTGTGTGATGTGCTCATATCACTGCTGCTAGGAGGCAATTATTTCCAGTAACGAAACATTCAAGCTGCTAAATCTCTTTTCTAAAAGTCTAAGTGCCACCTAGCAGCACTGGTCTTTACCTCTGGCAGCCTCTGATCTTTTTTTTTTTTTTCTAAAGTATATGAACTACTGATAGAACCTCGAAGAGGTTTCCAAGCCATTCTGTGTAATAGCGCTTCATTTATGTATGGCCTTCTGGCCAGCAGACCACATTTTTTATATGTTATTGTTATTATATATAAAAGGTATTAAATGCATCAAAGATCAACCACAACCTCTAGAAGTCTCATAATATTCACTTTGTTTGGGAAAAAAAAATATTCTGTGAATTTTTTTTTCCTATGGGCTAATGGGTATAGTTTACAGTTTTAAAAGTTTAAGGTTTAGTGGAGTGAGATATTATGCCCCGTACACGCGACTGGGTTTTCCGACAGTAAAACTGCAAGGAGAACTTTTGGCTGGGAATCCCTGCCACGTGTATGCTCCCTCGCAGTTTTTCCAAACCCGTCGGACAAAAAAAAGAGAACCAGCTCTCTTTTTTCCCGCCGGGATTCCCGATAGACTTTTTCCCGTCAGAAAACCTGGCCTTGTGTAGCAGAAAACTGCCATTTTTGGCCATTTTCCTGTGGGGAAAAACTCCAATGGAGCATAAACATGGTTGGGATTCCCGAAGAAATGCTCTCATCTGAGTTTTCCTGACGGGAAAACCGATCGTCTGTACGAGGGAAAAGTAGAGAGCAGGTTCTCAGTTTTCCCCCTCGGGATTTCAGACTGACCTTTTCCTGTCGGCAATCCCGATCGTGTGTACTAAGCATAACTGTAATGTGTAAATTACATTTGTCTGTGTTTTGTCTGTTAGCAAATTTGCCACTCAAGCAATTCAAATAAGCTATGAGTGTTTAGCGTGGTCTTAGGAAAATTATATCAATAAAAGTATAGGTTCACACGGGAGTCACAGGCTTATATTGTATTTCTATTGTATACTGTACTTAACCGATATTGTCTCTGTTATCCTTGAATGTTGGCTGTTTTCCCCCTGCAACACCACTCAGTCTAGTTGCACTTGAGATTGGCATAGGAACTGCCAGGAGACAGAAGAACCAAGTGGAGGTTCTACGTGAACAGGATAAAGTGGAATGGATGTTACAAAGTCATGGCTAGCAGCTGAGCTTTGTTCTCAGGCAAGCAAGCCAAGGTCATAAGCAGGCAGGATTGGTTCAGTCTCAAGTAATAAGGCTAAGGTTGAGATGGGCAGCTTAAGCTATATATTAAATACCAGACTGAAATAAACAATCAGGATATCTCAGGGCAGGTAGCAAGCCCAATCATCAGTAGAAATTATGGAACAAGCTGAAATGGAGATCAGGAGTTATTGGAATAGACCGGGGGTGTTACTAGAATCCTAAAATACCTGGGGTACCCCTGGGTACCTAGATTGACATGGTGTTGGACCTTTTAGCATAACAACAGATGAAGGGTGGGTGCTATTTTTTTCCTTCCGTCTCTTAAAGCAGAACTAAAGTCACACAATAAAAAGCTGTTAGGAATGCAAAGTTGTATGCCATAAATCCATTTTTCCCTGGCTCCTAGCAGTGTTATTAGTTTCTGTGTACACTCTACAGCATATGTGAGAATAAAGCAGAGAAGATGCTAGAAAAAGGTCATTCCTGTGGTGCATATGAGGTCTGTGGCCACCCAAAAGACGAAGAGGAGCATTGTGGGATGCAAAAGCAGAAGCACTGTAGTAAGTAGTGGGCTAATTGGTGACTCAAGTCTGGACCCATCTTTAGTATGCCATAATGTTTGGGTATGCTGTGTAAACCTATACAATATGGTACTAGCTCAAGGACCCTGGAACATTTATTTTAAATCAAGTTGGCAGTGGCAGATATTTTTTCTGTACTGACAGGTTCCCAATATGTTTTTTTTTTCCCGTTATCATCCCTTCTTGCTGCTGCTGTCTGTCAGAACAATGGCTTGACTTCATTGTACTGAGGAATAGGGCTTTTTCTAAGAATGCTCTAGCAATTTCAATAATAACCAAGATATATAAGAGACTAACTGTGCAATTAAACTAAAACTATTAAAAGAACCTTGCATTTTTTTAAACTATATACCATAGATTTCCATGAAGATATATACTTGAAAGCAATATAAGCGTAGTGGCACTTTAAAGCAAACACAAATAAAAAAAGGACTGTAGATAAATATAAGAGGCATTTCATGCCTTTGGTCACAGCTTTAACTAGCGATGACAAATGATAAGCATTAAGCATTAATAAAAATAGCCAACTTGGAGCTTCCATAACGAGTCTCCTGCAAGATGGGAAAGTATAACAACATGCACTGCTCTTTTGTCCTCTTATGATAGACTAATAAGTAACACATGCGGACAGTTTGTCCGTTTTTCAATATTCCGTTGATGGATAAAAAACAGACATCAATACATCTCTATAGAAAAACATATGTAAATAAATCATAGAATGGATCAAAGTCACATTTTACTCCTGTTAAAAATAAAAACAAATCAGATAAAAAACGGATGTAAATGGACAAACGGTCTGTTTGTACAAGAAAAAATGGCTCCGGGACTCAAGTGGTTGAGCACTCTAGCTAGAGAATGTAAAAAATTAATATAAAACAGATGAAAAACTGATGATAATGTAAACCTCATCTGTTTTTTCTTTGAAAAACGTTTGTGAACTGATTAAACGAACGACCCGCATGTGTGAATGGGGCCTAATGCCCTGTACACTCGATTGGATTTCCCGTCTGAATAAACTCCAAAGGGTTCTTCCGACGGAATTCCGCTCAAGCTTTCTTGCATACATGCGGACACACCAAATTCCGACCGTCGAAAACGCTGCGACGTACAACACTACGACGAGCCTAGAATAATGAAGTTCAAAGCTTCTGAGCATGCGTCGAATTGTTTCCAAGCATGCATGTTTTTTTCTCCGTCGGAATTCCATACAGACGAACGTATGTTCTCTTTCTAAGTCCATCGGAATTTCAGACAGAAAAAGTCTGAAGGGGCATACACACGGTCGGAATATCGGATGAAAAAATTCCCTCTGACTTTTTCCATCGGAAATTCCGACCGCGTGTACGGGGCTTAAGACTATACTTATATTATAAAAATATTCTATGATAAAACTTTACTGAAAGTGCCAGTGAAGATAAAGCACAATAAAATTACCATAAATGGTATGATCCAGCCCCAGATTAGACAGCATGGAGAGATGTACAAATATTCTAAGGATGATAATGAGAGCTTCAGACTTATTGGAGAATTTATGCTGTGGGGCTGATTGTTCCCTATTCTCACTGAGAGGACACAGAGCAGCAAGTGATAGAGGATAGAAGTATTTTTAGGTATTTATCTGCCCGTTTATGGCCCCATTAGTTTATAAAAAAATATAAAAAGGTTTTTAAAAACTATCATAGATAAGTATGAACATTTTTAGGAAATGTTTAGAAGATATGTAAACATATTTTAAAATGCATTCTACAAGGTTTACAGGTATTTCGTCAATTTTTTTTTTTTTATTTCCATTTTCAAAGGTTATATTGAAAAGATTCCCAACACCAAGACATGTAAACACAAAGGGACAGATCCACAAAAGAATTACACCGGCGTATCTATTGATACGCTGCGTAATTTAAAATTTCCCACGTCGTATCTTTGTTTTGTATCTACAAAACAAGATACGACTGCATCTCGGATCGATCCGACAGGCGTACGTCTTAGGCCCCATACACACGGTCGGACAAAACCGATGAGAATGGTCCGACGGACCGTTTTCATCGGTTCACCTCTGAAGTGGCCGTACGGCCCGATGTGTGTACACACCATCAGTTCAAAATCCGATCGGTCAGAACGCGGTGACGTAAAACACACGACGTGCTGGATAAAACAAAGTTCAATGCTTCCAAGCATGCGTCGACTTGATTCTGAGCATGCGTGGGTTTTGAACCGATGCTTTTCTGTACTAACCATCGGTTTATTCCTATGGGGCAGCGGTCCATCGGTTCGGTTTTGAAGCATGTTTTAAAATTTTGGACCGAAGGAAAACAGACCGATAGCCTATACACACGGTCGATTTGGTCCGATGAAAATGAACTTCGGTTCATTCTCATCGGACCAAACCGACCGTGTGTACGGGGCCTTAGTACGCCGTCGGATCGTAGATGCATTTTTTTCGCTGGCCACTAGGTGGCGTTTCCGTTGAATTTCGCGTCAAGTATGCAAATTAGCTAGTTACGGCAATCCACGAACGTACGTCCGGCCGGCGCATTTTTTTACGTCGTTTGCGTTCGGCTTTTTCCGGCGTATAGTTAAAGCTGCTATTATGAGACGTACTCAGTGTTAAGTATGGCCGTCGTTCCCGCGTCAAATTTAAAAATGTTTATGTCGTTTGCGTAAGTCGTTCGCGAATAGGGATTTGCGTTGAATGACGTCACCGTCGTAAGCATTGGCTTGTTCCGGTTTAATGTCGAGCATGCGCACTGGGATACCCCCACGGACGGCGCATGCGCCATTAAAAAAAAACGTTGTTTACGTCGGGTCACGACGTATTTACATAAAACACGCCCCCATCACATCTTAGAGTGTATCTTAGATACGCTACGCCCGGCGGATATATGCGCCGCACTACGTGGATCTGCCCTAAAGATTACAAAAATGATGGTGTCACACCGCATGCCACCACATAAATGAGGAGGGACAAAGTAAAGATTAATTTTTTCACCAATATAATAATAATATAATAACAATGGTGTGGATCAGCATACCCAATAGATAGTATATAGCAAAAAATTGGGGGAAAGAGTCCCCAAGGACAATAGGTATTAAATGTGATCCCAAATGGTAAAAAGTTTATAGCAAATTTTATTAGGACTTGAAAAACTTAAATAAGGACAGTACTACAAAATTCACATTTTGAACCTCCACCTATCACTAAAAAATAAGTGCGTAAGTGCACATATGCGCCGTCGTATCTATGCGCCTGACTCTGAAAGCAAGATACGCCTGTAAATAGGCTTCATCCGACCAACGTAAGTTTCCTATGCCGTTGTATCGTGGGTACATATTTACGCTGGCCGCAAGGGGCGCTCCCATTGATTTACGATTCGAATATGCAAATGAGTGAGATACGCCGATTCACAAATGTACTTGCGCCCGGCGCATTAATATACGCGGTTTACGTAAGTCGTACGCCCAACGTAAAGTTATCCCCCATCTATGAGGCACAACTCATGCAAAGGTATTGACCAGGGAACAGCCGTCGTATTTTACGTTGTTTACGTAGTAGTAGTACGTGAATAGGGCTGGGCGTAGGTTACGTTCAAGTCTTAGCCTGTGACGTGAACGTAACCTACGCACAGCCCCATTCATGTACGACTTACGTAAACAATGTAAAAAGATATGCTTGCCCACGTCCATACTTTGCATTGGCTGTGCCTCATATAGCAGGGGTAACTTTACGCCGGACGTAAGCCTTAACGTAAACAGCGTAGCGGGCGCAAGTACGTTTGTGAATCGGCGTATCTACCTAATTTACATATTCAACGCGTAAATCTACGGAAGCGCCCCTTGCGGCCAGCGTAAATTTGCACCCAAGATACGACGGCATAGGAGACTTACGCCGATCGTATCTTGACCAAATCTATGTGTAACTGATTCTAAGAATCAGGCGCATAGATACGACGGCTTACATTCAGACTTACGACGGGGTACGTGGAGATACGCCGTCGTAAGTCCACTGTGAATCTGGCCCTATGACTTTCTGAAGGTAATGTGCATAGGTTTCATAAGGGGTCAGTGTAGAACTTTGGGGAACAGTGTTATCATGATGTGACACCATGGGATATCTATAATCTATGAACGTTGTTACTTTTATTGTCATAAAGATATTACATGTGATTTAAAGGGCAAGTGGTGACTGTGGACCCGATCAAGGTTTCACTTATACAAACTAACATACAAGGGGGTATGATTCATATTTACCAAAGAAAAAGAAAATTAGCAAAACGGGAACCCTCTATGGGCACAGCACAGGTTCACTTTAAGGAAATATTGAAGTTATCTAAGCACATCTTGCCAGGTGTAGTTATTATCAATAGTTATCAATTGCCTATTTTGAAACAAGAATCCTGTGCAATGCAAAATCCTAAAAATATCAATGTTCTTTGTACCTGATTTACTTTATTGACATTTCTTGTGAGTTTATGATTTTTTTAATATTAAATATAGGTCAGTGATTGTGTCTGATTAGCAGCAGTTACAGCAATTTGCAAGAAATAATTGGCTGCCATCCAAGTGATTGGACAGGAATAAATAACTGATCCAGTAATGATAGGTTATGGTGTCCGTGTCAAGATACCAGTATTTTAGATATGAATGATTAATATTATAATTTAAATGACAGCTTTCTGAAATAGCAGCAGCAATGACTTTCAATTTCTGAAGCTCAAAATATATGATGAGACGCAGGGTGATATCTGTGCTGTAGAAATGCATCCTGTGCTCATTGCTGCTGGTATAAATCATACGCCCACACTTTGTCCTACATTTATGAGCTGAAGTTCATGTGTCATTTTCTTAACGTAGCATAGTCCGCTGACTTTTAATGCACAGTAGTACAGACCTCCAGAGTCAAATACAGAACATTTAGTAGCCTTGACCACATTGGGCCATCAATCCACATTTGTGCATGTGTCTAAAGCAGGGATACATGTAATAATGATTATACATTGCAATTATTCCTGACCAAATACAAAATATACATGTTATGGGTTTGCAGGACGGGACAGAGACACAAACTATAGTGCAGGAAAATATTGCCAAAAAGCTGACAGATAACTGAACTCCATTATCTTACTGGCTGGAACAAAAGGTAAAAATAAATGGGAAAAGCCTAAAAAAAGAAAACTAGCACATCCACCATATCTAGGAATTGGTACGCTGAAATCTTTTGAGTTTAAAACTACTTTATCTTCTATAGTACACAGAAGACACACATACTAGCATAACAAAAGTCCACTTGCTATTACTAAGCTACTGTAGCACCCCCTAGTGTAAAGTGCTAGTGTAAATAGTTTTTTTGATAGTGTAGGTAAATTTAGGCTTGGTTGGCAGCCAAGCCTGTGTTGAATCTGGGTCAGGGTGAGTGACTCAGGTAGGCTGGATGACTCATCAGGCAGTGCCTCTGTTAACTCCCCCTATTAGCCGAAACCTTGGAGAAGCTTCCAGAAGAATCAGACGGAGGTTAGGAGTTGCCTGGAGTATTGATGAAGTCCTGAAAGATGGAGGTTGAGTGCTGAGGAGGCTGTCAGTGGCCCTTGAGGGTAACCCCCTAGTCTGGGGGGGGGGGGGGCTGGGTCTTCCTCTTACAATACACGGGAGGAGTTCTGACCAGAGGCACGGGAGCAAGAGTGAGGAAAGCAGGAGCCAGCTATCACATCCAGGAAAAGTCAGCCAGGTGGCTGGTGAGTGTGACAGTTTGGAAGACTGTGGGAAGTAGCCAGAAGGGCTAGTGAGAGAGGCAGCTGCAGCCAGGCGGGCTGGCAGTGTCTGAAGAGGTGATGCTGGAATCAGTAGCCATAGGAATTTACCTGGGCACTGGACTTTTCTCTACACAACCAAAAAGCCAATGGTCCTTGCCTGTAAAGGGCTTCTGCTTAATCCGACAAGCGGGAAGCAGGGTGACTGTAACATGAAGGGGCGGCTGCATAAGCTGGCAGTCATATATAACTCCGGCTGCAGCATGCCTGAGACAGTGGAGGGCAGAGTGATATCATCCACACTCCGCCTCTCCCTGCAGACTGAATGCCCCTTTTCGGCGTCAGTCTCTCTTGGATCTGTGTGAAAAGCAGTGGCGGTACGTCTATAAGGGTGCACGGGCGGCGCCCCCTCTCTCCAGCTACCCCCTCTATGACCAATAGATAGATTTATGCATAACATGAATCTATCTATGGCCACCGCTGCCACCCCCTATTCAGGCACCCAGGCCCCTTTTTGGGCACCTGAATTACAGTGGTGAGGGGTGTTTTTGAAGCACCTGATAAGCCATAGTTTTGGCGCTCACAGTTCACCCAGGTGTGTTAGAACAGCGAATGAATATTCTCTTTCCTAGCACTGAACCGCTTCTCCGCCAATCAGGTGCTCGGGTCTGTTACCCATCACCTGATTGGCTGAAATGACAGGCGCTGTGATTGGATGTCTGACTGGAGGAGTGGATGGGAGGAGAGGACGGGAGGAGACATATGGAGGACACCGCTCGCCGACATCACCCGCTGCCCCACCGAGACAGGGTAAGTGCTGGCGAGTGTGCGGGGGGTTACAGTGGCGGCATTCAATGGCACAGTGGCAGCATTTGATGAGCAGAGTGGCAGCATTCGATGGGAATAGTGGCAGCATTCAATGGGCACAGTGGCAGCACTTGATGGGCACAGTGGCAGCATTTGATGGGCACAGTGGAAGCATTTGATGGCACAGTGGCTGTATGTGATGGGCACAGTGGCTGTGTTTGATGGCACAATGGCTACGTTTAATGGGCACAGTGGCAGCCTTTGATGGGTTTTTTTTCAGTATTTTTCAGTTTGTTTGCAACCCCTAAAAAAAATTGAGCACCAGCCGACACTGGTGAAGAGAGAGAGAGAGAGAGAGAGAGAGAGAGCTTGTTTGACTCGTGTAGTCTGACTACAGAGAATCTGTGCAGCCTTTCTTGGGAAAGTATTCATGCAGGATGAGGCATTGTTAATGCTGCTTCAATGTGGGTCTTTGAGTGTCTCTAAACTGAAAGGGGCTGTCTCTGAGCTAGAAGGGGCTGTCTCATACCTGGATTTGGCTGTCTCTGAGCTTGATTGGGCTGTCTCTGCTGGTTATGGGGCTGTCTATTTGCTGGTTAAGGAGCTGTCTCTTTGATGGTTATGGGGCTGTCTATTTGGTGGCTATGGAGCTGTCTCTTTTCTGGATATGGGGCTATCTATTTGCTGTTTAGGGGGCTGTCTATTTGCTTCTTATGGGGGAATCTCTTTGCTGGATATGGAGCTGTCTCTCTGATGGATACGGCCCAGTCTATTTGCTGGTTATGGGCCTGTTTCTTTGCTGGATATGGGTCAGTCTATTTTCTGGTTATGGGCCTGTCTCTTTGCTGGATATGGGGCAGTCTATTTTCTGGTTATGGGGCAGTCATATTGCTGGTTATAGGGCTGTCTCTGCTGGATATGGAGCTGTCTCTGTTGGATATGGAGCTGTCTCTGTTGGATATGGAGCTGTCTCTTTTCTGGTTATGAGCTGTCTATTTGCTGGTTATGGTGCTGTCTCTTTGCTGGTTATTGGGCTGTCTCTTTGCTGGTTATTAGCCTGTCTCTTTGATGGTTATGACCTGTCTATTTGCTGGTTATGGTTCTGTCAATTTGCTGATTATGGCGATGTCTCTTTGCTGGGTATTGGGCTGTCACTTTTCTGGTTATTGGCCTGTCTCTTTGCTGGATATGGGGCAGTCTATTTTCTAGTTATTGGCCTGTCTCTTTGCTGGATATGCAGCTGTCTCTTTGCTGGATATGGAGCAGTCTATTTGCTGGTTATGGAGCAGTCTATTTGCTGGTTATGGGGCTGTCTATTTGCTGGTTATGGGGCTGTCTATTTGCTGGTTATGGGCCTGTCTTTTTGCTTGTTATGGGCCTGTCTTTTTACTTTTATGGGCCCGTCTCTGCTGTATATGGAGCTGTCTCTTTGCTGGTTATGGGGCTGTCTATTTGCTGGTTATGGGGCTGTCTTTTTGCTGGTTATTGGGCTGTCTATTTACTGGTTATGGGCCTGTCTTTTTACTTGTTATGGGCCTGTCTCTGCTGTATATGGAGCTGCCTCTTTTCTGGATATGGGGCAGTCTATTTGCTGGTTATGGGACTGTCTCTTGAGTGATATGAGGGTGTCTCTCCGCTGGATATAAGTCGGTTAAAAGCATCTGTAAGTGCCTCTGAGTTTACTTTGGTAAGAGCTGGAAATTTTGAATGTTTTGTGCATTTTGCTACTTTGCTTTTTATTAACAAATTTTATACAAATTACTTGTATAGCCCCCCAATGTATACATGTTCTCTAAAGGGGGTGGTGCTAGTTATGAAGGGGTGGAGACAAGGGGTGGTTCTGGGGGCGGATAGGGGGCAGAGACAAGCATAGCCTAGGGGAGGGGCATGAGTTCTGCACCCTTTCTCTGAGAGAAAAAGCCCTGTTTATAATGATATTAAAAAGTAAGGGTCCCAACACTGAAACATGGGGTACACCACTAACAACCCTAAACCATTCAGAGTATGAATCATTAACCACTACTCTCTGAATACAGTCTTTTAATTAATTTTCGATCCTTTTATAAATGGATTTTTGAAGGCTTGTAGATTTTACGGTACAAATTCACTGTGTGTGGGGCAAACACTTTTGCAAAATCCAAGTATACTATATCCTCAGCCACTCCTTTGTCGAGCGTTTTGCTTACCTCCTCATCAAACTAAATCTGATTTGTCTGACAACTTCTGTCGTTCATGAATCAAATCTGTCTGTTGCTTAAAAAAAAAATTGTGGTCTTTCATTAAACTCTGCAGTATCATCCAAATTATAGAAGTTTAAAAAACAGGTCTATAGTTATTTGATAAAGACTTTGACCCCTTTTTAAATATAGGCACCACATTGGCCTTACACCAATCCAGTGGTACTAATCCAGTCAATAAAGAGTCCCTAAAAATTAGAAACAATTACTTCAATTCTTTTAGGACACATGGGTGTATGCCATTTGGTCTAGGTACTTTATTCACCTTAATTCTGTCTAAATATTTCTGGACCATATCAATTTACAACCATAGTGGTTCATTTGCCTTTATGTCAATACCATCCCCATTAGGGACTTGAGCTGAAGAAGGAAGGGAACCTCTGCTTTTTGAATCCCTCCCCCCCTCCGGTGTCACATTTGGCACCTTTCAGGGGGGTACAGATACCTGTCTGAGACAGGTATTTGCACCACTTCTGGGTTCTGGCTCCCGTGGGAGTCCAGCCTTGTCACGTCACCCCCCCCCCTGCTGTCTTCTGCTGCGTGCTGCGGTCCTCGTGCATGTGCAGTAGGGAATCGGGCAGTGAAGCCACAAGGCTTCACTTCCTGATTCCCTCACCGAGGATGGCAGCAGAAGCAGCCGAGGGCCGACCGATTGCTCAGCCTCGTCTGCTGACATTGCAGGCAGGCTGGACAGGTAAATGTCCATTTTTTAAAAGTCAGCAGCTGCAGTATTTGTAGCTGCTGGCTTTAAAAAAAAAACGGGTGGACCTCCGCTTTAATAAATTTGTCTTCTCTTTGTACCCAGTCACCCACTCCAGATTATTTTGTAAAGGACCTATATGCTCAGAACTGACCTTTTTTATTTGTTATAATTTTTGGAGGTTTTTCCTACTATCTTTTTGAAAAATCTGTTGTTCGCTTGTCAATCCCCTTCAGAAGCAGAAAGCTGTGCAACCATATAAGCAGTAACTTCAATAAAACATATCTTAGTGTGACAGGAAGCCTTTGAAGCTTTACAGAGAATAACAGTTTGAAAGGATAATTAGACAGTCTACCTGCCCCCATCGCCTGCCCGATCAAACAGATATGGCCTCACACATATCCCTACACATTAGCCATGTAGCAGTCCATTGCTCCTGTGAGTTCAGAGGGTCCTTGTTAAAGCGGAGGGTCACCCTAATTTTCAACATTACTTTATCCACATCCTTGCAACATTTACAGTGAATTTAATAATGCTAAAAGTGAAACAATAAAAGTGAAATATTCCTTTAAATTTCGTACCTAGGGGGGTGTAAAGTTAGCATGTGAAATAGCGCATGTTTCCCATACTTAGAACTGTCCCTGCACAAAGTGTCCTTTATGAAAGAAAAAAAGTCATTTAAAACCGGACTTGCGGCTATAATGAATTGTCGGCTCCTGGCAATTCAGAGAGGATTCATTCATAAAAAAAAATTCAATTACCAGGCCCTTCAGGTCTGGTATGGATATTAAGGGGAACCCCGTCGTCAATTTAAAAAAAAATGATGTGGGGTTCCCCCCAAATATCCATTCCAGACCCTTCAGGTCTGGTGTGGATTTTAAGGGGAACTCCAACCCAATTTTTTTTAAAAAAATGTCGTGGAGTTCCCCCAAAAATCCACACCAGACCCCTTATCCGAGCATGTTAACCTGGCCGGCCGCAGAAAAGAGGGGGGGACAGAGTGCGCCCCCCCTCTCCTGAACCATACCAGGCCACGTGCCCTCAACATGGGGAGGATGTCCCCATGTTGATGGGGACAAGAGCCTCATCCCCACAACCCTTGCCCGGTGGTTGTGGTGGTCTGCGGGCGGGGGGCTTATCAGAATCTGGAAGACCCCTTTAACAACCGGGACCCCCAGATCCTGCCCCCCCTATGTGAATTGGTAATGGGGTACATTGTACCTCTACCATTTCACAAAGGAAGTGTAAATAGTTGTAAAAAAACACACACACACACACACCGTAGAAAAAAGTCCTTTATTAATAAAAAAAAAGGAAAAAAAATCCAGGGGTGGTAATCCACTCGGTCCCGGCTCCCTGCTCCAACGTTATCTGTATCCAATGATAGGTGATCTCCTCTCCATCTTCCAGGATCCAAAGCGCAACATCGCCGGCCTCCTCTCTCCGCTGGACACAGCCCGGCGAATGATGCGGCTAAAGCTGTGACATTTCTTTTATAGGTGAGACGGGGCCAGCCGTCACGTGAACCTGTCCCCCTCTGAGGCACCCTCTGCTACGTCACTGGGGAAGCCTGGCTTCCCCCTTGCGTCAGAGGGGGCGGAGTCACGTGATGGGTGGCCCCGCCTCACCAATAAAATAAATGTCACAGCTTCAGCCGCGTCATTCGCTGGGCTGTGTCCGGCGGAGAGAGGAGGCGGACGATGCTGCGCTCTTGATCCTGGATGATCTTCTCATCGCTGGAGAGGAGAGCACCCATCACTGGATACCAACAATGTTGAAGAAGGGAGCTGCGACTGAGTGGATTACCACCGCTGGATTTTTTTTTTTTTTAATAAAGGACTTTTTTCTACGGTGTGTGTGTGTGTTTTTTACAAATATTTACACTTCCTTCGTGAAATGGTAGGGGTACAATGTACCCCATTACCAATTCACATAGGGGGGGCCAGGATCTGGGGGGTCCCCTTTGTTAAAGGGGTCTTCCAGATTCTGATAAGCCCCCCACCAGCAGACCCCCACAACTACCGGGCAAGGGTTGTGGGGATGAGGCCCTTGTCCCCATCAACATGGGGACATCCTCCCCATGTTGAGGGCATGTGGCCTGGTACGGTTCAGGAGAGGGGGGTGCACTCTGTCCCCCCCTCTTTTCTGCAGCCGGTCAGGTTAACGTGCTCCGATAAGGGGTCTGGTGTTAATTTTTGGGGGAACTCCACGCCATTTTTTTTTAAAAAATTGGGGTGGAGTTCCCCTTAAAATCCACATCAGATCTGAAGGGTCTGGAATGGATATTTGGGGGGAACCCCACATCATTTTTTTTAATTGACTGTGGGGTTCCCCCTTATTATCCATACCAGACCTGAAGGGCCTGGTAATTGAATTTGGGGGGACCCCCACGCTATTTTTTTAATTTTTTATGAATGAATCCTCTCTGAATTGCCGGGAGCCGACAATTCATTATAGCCGCAAGTCCGGTTTTAAATGACTTTTTTTCTTTCAGAAATTACACTTTGTGTAGAGACAGTTCTAAGTACTGGAAACATGCGCTATTTCACATGCTAACTTTACACCCCCCTAGGTACGAAATTTAAAGGACAATTTCACTTTTATTGTTTCACTCTCTAAGCCTTATTAAATTTACTGTTCCCGGAAAAAATGCTTTTTTTTTTTTTTTTATCTTTTCATTGAGTATAAAACATACAAACAAACCACAACAGTAAACCTGCCACAGCATTGGGACTAGACCCACGCAGGAGTCAGTACCCGCTGGCCATAGGCTGCTTCCATCATTAGTAACATACAGCTGCAGCACGTTTACAAGAAAGGGACAAACAAACAAACAACATAGTGCAGTAGTGGCTCCCGCTCAATTAAAATGTCCAAGTATCAAATTCTTCAGTCGAGGCCCAAGGAACAGTAAATTATATCCAGCAAACCCATAGCAGAGATTATAATACAGAGAGAAAAAAAAAAGAGAAAACACCCAGTGTATCAGAATCACATCCACCCGTGGAGTGGTACCAAGTACAAGCTCAGTCAGTCTCCGGTCGCCGTGGAGGCCTCTGCTAGCCATTTGGCTCACACTCTATCATACTTTTTGGGGCATCCTCTATTTTGGTAGGTTCCCTTATAGAGTGGCAGTACTTTATTCACATGAGTTTTCAGTAGCAGTATGGACAGTGGGGCACGTTTTTTCCAGCAGAGAGTGATCATTTTCCTGGCATAGAATAACAGGAGTCCTATCAGAGTTCCCTCTGCCACCCTGGGTGCTAATTCTTCTACTAAGCCCAAAAGACATACCTGCGGTGTTGGGGCTACATCTATTCCCACCACCTCGTGTATTACAGATAGTACTTGTGACCAGTAGTGTTTAATTACTGGGCAGGACCAGAAGATGTGTATAAAGTCGCCCGGATCCTCAGTACACCTCCAGCACTCCGCTGACAGGGAGGTTTTCATTTTATGCAACCTATACGGGGTAATATAGGCCCGGTGTAGAATTTTATATTGTATGAGACGATCTCGAAGGGAGACCAGTATTTTGAAGGGGTAATCCCACATGTCCTCCCAATCCTCTGAGTCCAGTCCCGGGATGTCCTGTGTTTATCGCTGACGGAGCTTAGACAAATCTGGAGAGGAGACTCAAAGGAGATGCGCGTAGAGGACCAAGGTCGGTTTCTTGGTACATTCATAGCGAATGACCCTCTCTAGATCAGATTGTACGCATGAGACAGTTGCATATAGCGAAATAAATGCAAGGAAGTTTAATACCGCATTTGGCCCATATTTTGGGGTCCGGTAATGCAAAAAAATGGGGCAGTGTAGGGTTGTTCCATAGGGGGGCATGTGGGGAGACTCAGTCCGAAAACTGACGTTTTTAAAACTTTTTTTTGCATTGATACATGTCATCTGGGGCAGGATCCAGGCCCCCAAACACTTTTTAGGACAATAACTTGCATATTAGCCTTTAAAATTAGTACTTTAGATTTCTCCCATAGACTTTAACAGGGTGTTCCGCGGCTTTTCGTATTTGCCGCGAACACCTCAATTTGTTCGTTGTTCGCCGAACAGGCGAACGGGCAATGTTCGAGTCGAACATGAGTTTGACTCGAACTCGAAGCTCATCCCTAGCTGGGAGGTCTCCGCAAGTGTTATGCTTCCTAGGAGACAAAGCGCAGCGCCGTCCAGCGAAATGTCTCGAGACACCGCTACCCCGGAAGTCCGTGCTTGTGGGCTTCAGTATGCCCACAAGCAAAATGGCAAATCCCAGGATCAGTCTATACAAGTTTTTTTTTAAAACGAAAACGGACGGAGGATGATTTTAATCGCCGGACGAATGAGTACTAAATTGTTATATGAAACCACATTGAATGGGCTTTAAAAAAAAAACGATGGACCACGGAACCCCCACTTTAAGTATAATGGGGCAACTGTATCTTTGCAAGCTTTCAAGGAGATAATTTCTCCATTATACTGTATGGCAAAATGTACATGTGTGCAGTACTGGGTAGTCCACTGAGTGAGGAGGAAAAACACTTTCTGGCCTGCCACAGGCTGTGGTATTCTTAACAGGTTTATCCAAAGATTTTAATTCTGTGTTGGGTCAACTGTGTTGAGAAGTTTCCTGGGGATACTGTAGAGGTAATCTTGAACTGTGCATCAAAGGTTATCTGCCACTGTGCTCTGTGAGTGGGAATTTCAAACCAAACAGAATACCACCAGCTCTGTCTCTGTCCTTGTTGCTGGTTAGAACCAGTGTATCACTTTGGTTCCTACAGCGGTGTTAGGCTAACCTGGCTTATCCAGAGCAATGATACCACTTACACACACTTGTACCACAGCCTAGGTTTTTTTCCACGTATTGGCCTAGTGCAGGTATAGGCAACCTCGGCCCTCCAGCTATTGTGAAATTACAAATCCATCATGCCTCTGCCTCTAGGAGTCATGCCTGTGATTGTTTGGGTCTTGCAATGTCTCATGGGACTTGTAGTTTCAAAATATCTGGAGGGCCAAGGTTGCCTACCTCTGGCCTAGTGGGACCAATCACGTAATAGGGGATTGCCTCAATCTTCTCCAGATTTCATGCATTTATTCATGTTGATATGCATGCTCACTGTGAGTGATATCACTAACTTCTAATGTGTGTATAGAATAGATGACACTTGGTAGTGTGCTTCTTTAAGTTATGGGCATGGAATTTATATGCTACATAGGAGTTGGCAGATGATACCTACATGGATTTTCACCTAAATGTTGTGCTTTTGACTCTCTTTAACACCTGTAGGTACTGAAAAGGATATTCTTGTCTAAAGTAGGCTGCTTATGGTGCTGTTTACTTTTTCAGCTTGGCCTTTTTGTTTACCAGAATAACCCACTGGTTCCTCTTTTGACTATAAGGACAAAGTAGTCACTGTTGGTACACCAATTCCATAATCTTTTCATTACCTTATTAGTCACTGACACAGCATTATGTGCTTTTAGGTGAGCAGACCTGCATGGGTTTAATTCATGGGAACATTTAATTAACCATTTATAAAATCTACAAAAATAAGAATAAACAAACCCCAAGTCAATAGGAGGTGAATCTTGAACAACAGTTTTGTCCATTTTTGGGGCTAATAACTTGGGGATTCACAAGCAAAAGGCATGGGTAACCTGGCACTGACAGGGGACACATGAACGAATGCAAAAATAGATTTTAATAAATACTATTCGCGTCTTCAATTTATGAGACTTCAAGGGCGACATGAGAAAAACTCCAATTATTTAAATTACATGCTTTAGAGATGCCTTTTAGCTATATGCATAATCACAGAATGGTAAGATTCTCCAGGACAATATCAACAACACCTTATTCTGGCATCCGATAATTTTGGAAGTGTAATAATTTTTCTTTACACTGTACATTATTCTTAGGCTCACATATAGCATTATCACTCCTATCTGATTAATCGAAATATCTGTTTTTAAGTTGCTTTTGCTACATGTTTTTTTTATTTAGCAGTAATAAGACAGAATCAGGAGGTTGAAGTAGTAAATAGAACAGATCTAAAATCTGGCCAAAATATTACAGAGACATGCTGCACATCATCATGTTAACTTTTCACATTTCAGTAGGCCTGCATTTGAAAAGTGAGATACAAGGCACTTTTTTTTTCCTTAAAAAAAATTACAGTGAAATATCAGATACATGAGGCATCTAAAACTACACTGACATGCTGCACATCATGTAAGATTTTTTAGTAGGCTGTATTTGAAGAAGGAGAAACAAGTTATATTTGATCCAGAAATAAAATCCAGTGGATTATTAGGAGGGCACGAAACAAAAATATTACAAAAGCATGTTGCATATAAGCCCCATACTGTAAGTAGGCTACATTTGAAGATTGAGCGGTGAGGCTTGTTTGATCCAGAAAGAAAAATTACAGTGGATTTTTTCAGAAATACAAAGAAAAAATATTACAGGCATTCTGCACACCATGAGATGATTTGTCAAAACCACATCCTAATTTTGCATTGGAACAACAAAATCAATGTATGTATATATTTAATAGTGTTTAAAATGTTTAGAATGCAGGAAACAATCCTGTGTAAAAAATGTCCCACATTTTGTGGCTGAGAAGCAACTGCAGAAACATGTGTGGCACCCTGACATTGACTGAGTAGTATAGTACACTGCAAACATTAATGCCCAACTCAGGAATGACCCCTGCATAAAAAACTGCAGAAACATTAGCTGTGATGTGACACCCTGACAATGCCAAAGCAGACTAGATCTGTAGAAGCAGCACAAGTAATGCTGGTAGGCCAGAAGCAGTGGTAGAAGAAGATAATCGTGACAGATTTGGGGCAGTAGAAATAGATGGAAATGGTGACGAGCTACCAGTGGTGACAGCAGATCATAATGGTTGGTAGTAGATGGTAATAGTGACAGGCCAGCAGCGGTGGCAGGATATGGTAATGGTGACAGGCCAGGAGAGGTGACAGGAAATGGTAATGATGGCAGAAAGTTGTAATGGTGGCAAGCCAGAAGCGGTGGCAAAAAATGGTAATGCTGTATCGTATAATAATGTTTTTGAAGCCATGCTCAACTCAACCTCTTCCCACCCGTGAAATAACCGAAAGATGACTACAGAGTGGGCCTAAATTGCCGGGGGGCATCTATGTACATCCTCCCATGCATGAGCTGCCAGCGTGCCCCGTGACAGCTAATCACATGATGTAAACAGGAGGCCGGCACAAAGCCTTTCCAGCAGTGTATATGGGGCTGATATGTCAGCGTGCACTCCCCTGTAGTTAGCTTGCAGTCAAAGCCTCACTATCGTTTGGGTACAGGCAGGAAGTGATGTCGTCATTACCCAGAAGCCTCTGCGCATTTCGTAATCAGTGTTGCGTCTTCAGGAAGAGTGTTTGACCTTCTGTCTTATTAGGGGTGCACCTTTTCTGGTAAGAGCATTTGTTTGCTGGGGGAGGGCTTATCACCTAGAATCACCAGTGAATTGGGTTTTCCATTTTCTCACGAGGGGTCTCTTTTTCCATTCGGGACTTGTAGTTCTTTTACATTTATGGATGGACTTTCTTTTTTTCATATTGCACTGCACTAACTTCTTCTAACTTAATCAACTGTTTGCGCTGATTGCTTTTTATACAGTGATTAAATACCACCAAATACTATTTGTGTGAGTTTTGTTTTTAATTTGGGTACAGTGTAGCATGACCGCGGAATTGTCATTAAAAGAGTGACGTGCTGAAAGCTGAAAATTGGCCTGGGCAGGAAGGGGGTTTAAGTGCCCAGTAAGCAAGTGGTTAAAAATGTACTCAATGCTGAACCAGGACAAGTTCATTTTTAAAAAGGCCAGTCAACTCTGTCTGAAGACAGACAGTTTCCTTTGTTACAAAACCATGAGCTGCACTAAATGGCCTTTCTGAGCATCCCCAGCCCCAGAAGTTGGGCAAGCTCAAGCCACTATTTTAGGCAGTTACCACCCCTGATATCCTTCTTAGCACAAGTGTATCCAAGGGTGGACAGCAGATTGCTTCCAAAATCATGGATTTTTTTCCCGAGTGAATTTATGGCTCAAACTTGTGTTGCATACACAAGGTCACACAAATGTTGTTGGAAATTCCAAATGTGAAGAAAGCGGTGATGTAGAACACTAGGACAAGCCAAGAAAAATTAAGTTAAATGATTCTGAGCATGCGTCAAATTGATTTCGAGCATGCGTAGGATTTTTGTGCGTTGGAATTGCATACAGACTATCGGAATTTCCGACAAGAACTTTTTGACAGAAAATTTGAGAACCAGCTCTCAAATTTTTGCTGTCGGATATTCCAACAGAAAATGTCCGATGGGGCCTACACACGGTCCTAATTTCCGACCAAAAGCCCAAAAGCTCTCATCGAACATTTCTTGTCGGAAATTCCGATCGCGTGTATGTGGCATAAGGATTCGCTGGATGAGACCAATGACGAATAGTGCTTAGAGGTGACTGAGCTGTCCTCATCACCAAGTAGCACGACACAGGACATCTCCACCAGCCCCAGTGGTGCCCCATCCTAAATGTTTACAACAAAATGACCGATAAACCTTGCTATAGTGTAGTATTTTTTAAAACTGTTTTTTTTTAAAGATTCTAGTCACATGAAAAAAAATTCAGAATCGCATATAACAGTAAGCATCCAAATATAGCCGAATACACTCCCGCCTGACTTCCTCGTCCTGGCTCCATTATCATTCGGCTCCGCCCTACGCATTGTGTCATGCATTACGTGACTTAATCTGATGTATGTACTGTTTTATGGGGTTCTGACATTTTTTACATGTGAGTGATATCTTTTCTTGAGGTGGAAGGCTCCTCTAGTTTAGCACCAGCGGCCCACCCATAAGGGGTGCAGGAGCACCGCCCCCTAATCTCTATGGGCATGCAGCCCCACTAATCTCCATGCAGGGTTTCAGACGCTTAAAGTTCTACAGGTTTTTTTTGTGAAACACATGATTAGAGCCGGAGGTTCCGATTGGCTTCAAAAAGGTTGGGTTTGGGGCGCAGAGCATTGTGTCCCGAGCCCACCCACTTGTGACATTAGCAAATCAACATTCGCTATTATCTTCCTGCTCTTCTCCTCCCAGCCAATCAGGACAGAAGGTGGGTCCTAAGACCAGATTGGCTGGGAGGAGAAGCGACCAGATTGACCGGGAGGAGAAGCCGAGGAACCCGCAATTTGTATGGGGTAATTGTGGGGCTGGCTGGCTTGCAAGTACTCTGTGTTCTGATATACTATACCTGACACAGTGGGACATCCCACTGTGTCATACAACTGATACTTAATAATAATCCAAATATTATACATTTACTCTCTGTCTGATCATTTGGCCGATGACCTAATCCAGTGATGGCGAACCTTGGCACACCAGATGTTTTTGAACTACATTTCCCATGATGCTCAACTACACTGCATGAGCATCATGGGAAATGTAGTTCCAAAACATCTGGGATGCCAAGGTTCGCCATCACTGACCTATTCTGTTAGACTACTCTCCCAACAAAGTGATTTTAATAACACTGTTTTATGGGAGCATCCTCGTTCTGCACTTTATGCAGCATATCATACTTTGAGACACAGGCCTGAAACACTGGCATGAGGTCTCACCACTTTTTCCAACAGCAATAAATAAAGATAGCTGGCATGACTTAAAAGGAAGTTACTAAGGAATTTTACCATCAGTAAGCTCTGAAAAGTATAATCCATGACTTCTTAAATCTATAGTTGCTTAGGGGGAGAAAGAGAAACAGCTGTTGTATTTTTGCCTAGACCCAAGGTGGAGGATATATTATGCAAATATCCCTATGTTCCAATAGTCAGCTGCCCATAGCTTCTTTAGTGGGCATCTTAGTCCTTATGACAGGGTATCTCTGTGCTATAGTTATTATCTCACATGCACAGTGCCAGATAGCTAGGTCTGTGCTACTGTATGTGTGTAGTGGTCACTTTCCAGTATACTAGTAGTTAATCTTGTTCATTACAGCTGCTGTTAATTTAGTTATATACAGCTCTTGTTTTTATAGTTAACCTTATCCATTCTGGTCTGTGATTCTATAGCTAGTTTTTGCCTCTGACTTGATAACCAGCATAGGCTTAGGATTCCAGTGGCCACTTCTGGTATTTAGAGGTCCAGTTGCTTGTCAGATTAGAAACTACTATGAAGAAACTAAAGTGCAGGCTTACACTGAGTTGCAGTGCCACACCATGATTTCTGCCAGTGAAAAGCTGCATTCCAGCTTGCTTGGACAATGGCTGGGGAGTTTTTCCATCACCACAGATCTTGTCTTCAGGTCTCTGACACCAAGAAGTATGCTGCATCGCGATCATCCTTTTTATTAATACAGTGCCTTGCAAAAGTATTCAACCCCCTTGGCTTTTTAGTTATTTTGTTACATTATGGCCTTTAGTTCAATGTTTTTTTAATCTGAATTCTAGGTGGTGGATAAGAACAAAATAGTCTAAGTTGTGATGTAAAATTAGAAAAATATATACATAAAACTATTTTTCAGAAATAAAAAAATTATAATCAGCATGTGCGTATGTATTTACCCCCTAAAGCCCATAAAAAGCTCTGGTGCAACCAATTACCTTCAAAAGTCACATAATTAGTGAAATGATGTCCACCTGTGTGCAATCTAAGTGTCACATGATCTTTCATTGCATATACACACTTTTTTTAAAGGCCCCAGAGGCTGCAACACCTAAGCAAGAGACACCACTAACCAAATACTGCCTTAGAGACCAAGGAACTCTCCAAACAAGTAAGGGACAATGTTGTTGAGAAGTACAAGTCAGGGTTAGGTTATAAAAAAAATATCAAAATCTTTGATGATCCCTAGGAGCACTATCAAATCTATCATTACCAAATGGAAAGAACATGGTAAAACAGCAAACGTCCCAATAGAAGGCCAAACACCAAAACTCACAGACCGGGCAAGGAGGGCATTAATCAGAGAGGCAACACAGAGACCTAAGGTAACCCTGGAGGAGATGCAGAGTTCCACAGCAGAGACTGGGGTATCTGTTCATAGGACAACAATAAGCCATATGCTCCATAGAGTTGGGCTTTATAGCAGAGTGGCCAGAAGAAAATCATTACTATCAGCAAAAAACAAAATGGCCCCTTTTGAGATTGCGAAAAGGCATGTGGGAGACTCCCAAAATGTATGGAGGAAGGTGCTCTGGTCTGATGAGACTAAAATTTTACTTTTTGGCCATCAAAGAAAACTATATGTCTGGCGCAAACCCAACCCAACACATCACATCACCCAAAGAACACCATCCCCAGTGAAACATGGTGGTGGCAGCATCATGATGTGGGGATATTTTTCAGCAGTCGGGACTGGGAAACTGGTCAGAGTTGAGGGAAAGATGGATGGTGCTAAATACAGGGATATTCTTGAATAAAACCTGTACCACTCTGTGTGTGATTTGAGGCTAGGATGGAGGTTCACCTTCCAGCAGGACAATGACCCGAAACACACTGCTAAAGCAACACTTGAGTATTGGGGAATTAGGGGAAACATGTAAATGTGTTGGAATGGCCAAGTCAAAGCCCAGACTTTAATCCAATAGAAAATCTGTGGTTAGACTTAAAGATTTCTGTTCACAAGCACAAACCATCCAACATAAAGGAGCTGGATCATCTATATACTTATGGTTACTGATATACAGTATGCTGGTTTCAGTAGAACCTCTGCTCCCAATACCTTTTGTTAGATTACTGGTTGATTTTCCAAGTAGGGAATACCCTGTGTTCAGAGGCCATGTCCTGGGTGGAGGCACTGACAACTTTATTATCAATCCCACTCTTCTACTTAACACATTTCTTGATTCTCTTATTTATCTACAGGCACAAAATTGTTTTTTTTATTATTTAATAGAAGCACTTTAATAAATATTTTTTATACATTTATTTAGTGTTAACATATTACTAAGCTCTGTGCACACTAATATACTCCATACCACAGGGAGGGAGCTCTAAAATTCAAGTGATAAAAGTAATTTTGGCAGACCTCAATTAGTGTCTCACAATTTTTTTATTTTTTGGGGGGTGGTAACTAATTCTTATATGGTGTCTCAAATTACACTTGTATGCTATCTCTTTTTGCAGTTTTAAATAAAAAATGGACAGTGTATGTGGTACAAACATGCAATATGTTCTAGATTCAGTGTGAATGATCCAATGTTTTACTTCAAAAGAATGTCTCTTTGATACTTATGGATTTTCCATAAATATTTCTGAAATTTACATATTTTACTGGAGAAAGAAAAAGAAAATCTATGATACAGAAACCAATGATGCATTTTACCAATACATTGTATTATATTATTGTGTTTTATCTGGAAACTTGACAGCAAGTAACTAAATAAGTAAGACAGAGGAATATATTTGAAATGGTGTGGGTAAATATATTTTGTTTCATGGTAGAGGGTGCTTTTAAAAACCAAATAAAAGGTTTGGATGACCCCTCCCTTCCTGTGAATATTCTGTCCCAAACATTTTATACAAAATATCCAATATTCATACTTATGCTAATTTCATTTCTGAATGAGTTTGAACTATATTTAGATTCAGTTTCTAAAAATATGATGGAATATTATATATAGCATTCCCACATTACAACATCCCACTAAGAAGATTTTATCTCTGCATGGTTGCTATGTTTTCCTCTATGTTCACTATGTTCAATTAGATTTATTTTTCTTCACAAATAACCTTCCCTTTTGAACATGTGTTACCTTCAAGTACAGTTTAATTTTTTTTGTAATAGAATATTAGAAGAGAGTTAAGGAAGGAGGGAAATCTGAAGGTCAGTGGAAGTGTCCCTTCGAGTATTCTATGCAGCTTATCTTCTCTCCCATTCCTATTTTGTCTTGTGGGAAGAGAATGGCCAATCGTGAAGAATAGACGCTTCCCAATAGCCCAGTGCCATCCCTCATTAAACTTCTTTTATACTCGTCTTTTAAAGAAGCTGTCAAGTTCTATTCTGTGTCTGACAGAAAAGGCCAAATCTCCAGTACAGGAACCAAGGCGCACACACGCTCATGCACAGAAAGAAACTTTTTGTGTGAATGTTGTACCAAGTCGGCATAGACGAATTTTCAGAATCATGTAATTTACTCTGGAGGCATTTACTGTACATAGCCAATAGTGATGGTAATTTCTTTCATTGTTGAAGTGAAAAGATAACCATCAGTCAGTTGTCAATTGGTCAATTGCAGAAGTGATGAAAAGAGACTGGAAGGAACAATCATGTCTGTGGCTATCTGGACTAGTTGGTGTTTTTAGGAAAACGCGGGCTCTGGATTTTTGAGAGACTGTATGCTGAAAGGCAACTAATGTAAAAACTAATTAGGTGATTTGCTCAAAATAAACATTTTGTGTAAATAGTTGTTTGTGTTTATATTATTATTTACTGACATATTTCAATCAAGTTGTTTTATTTAGCTGTGTTTTTTGGTGACTTATCTAGCTGCATCCCAGAATTTTTGTCTTCCCATTATAAAATATGTAACATAAATCCTTAGTCTTTTTTAATTAATTTGAATTCCAACATCATCTAAACATATGAAATATTTTCTGCATTATTATTGTAATGATAATAAATTATATAATATAACACTTTGTGGTGGTTATTCTCTCTGAGATATTTATTGTTTCTTAAATGATGTATGCTTATTTTGCATTCTTAACTGTGTAAAGAAAGACGTTGCCATTGGCCATATTACCTGTGATGATATCACTATAATGATTGCTCTATTATTATTCATACTTCTAGACAGTGCAGCTTAGGGCTATTAAAAAGTGTTACATTACCCCACTCCTCCAGAGCTATTGTACTCCCTACAATTTCCCTTAACAGTTTTAATTAATCCCTTGTTCTTTTTTAAGTGTTGTGATGTTATTGATTTTAGGTTTCTGCTCTTTTGGCTGTGGTAGGTAATAAAAAGGATTACAGGCCTCCAGAAGGACGAGATATCATCAGCCTGTAATCCAGCCCGCGGTTTCCTAGATACCGTATTGTCTATTCTGTTCCGCTATGTGAAAAATGTTGAATATCAACAATGGGTTTCAGTGCTGTATTGTTGAGTTTTGTATGAACTAATCTTCCTTCACTAAAAAAAAAAAAAAAAAATACAGCTTTGGACAAAGTCTATAGCCAGTGCATTTGTAACTCCCTATGCACAAGGTCTGGCTGTGCAGGCAGAAGACATTTTGCTCATTTGCTCTCCACTTTCCTGTAGTTATTCTTTCAGGTGTCAATTGTGATTTTTTTCTCCAACCTGTTTGGGCTCCGTTTCTGTGAAAGTCCCTGGACTTAGCAGCTGTAGTAGGCCTTGCAGAAAGAGTGCTGTCCAATGACTGAAAGGTAAGCCTTTGCTGATCTCCTCCGGTGTGTCACTAGTTAACAGTAGGGGATTGTTGAGATAACTCTTTGATTTTTATCCCGAGGCCAATGCTGCTTTTACATAGTATAAATGCCTAGTCACTAATTAGACTTAATATATTTAGAAGGGGTTAAATACTAAGTAACCTTTGCATTTACCTCTGAAATGCACTAATTGTGCTGCAATCACTCATGCATTAATAATAATATTAATTGAAATACATGTAGCAATAGCTAACTGCTGTTTCAATTATTTGCTAGTTAGTCAGGCTTATTACACAATAATAAATAATTTCAGCAAAGGAGAGAATGCAAATATGATTTAATGAAATCAAATAATCTTTGTAAGTTAATATCATTATAAGGCAATATGTTCACATAGTAATGCAGGAGACAGTCTTACATTGTATGAACTGAAAGGTATTGAATTCTTTTTTTTTTTTAGTCCGTTCAAATTTGTAGTTAACTAGTTAGTGGCCATGTAAAGGCTGATGTTTCAAAATTATTTTTTATTCTGTAAGCAAGCATGCACTGATAAAGCAGTGCAAGGGTCTTGTGCAGGTATCAGCTTAGCATTCAGATTTTTTATAACATCTCATCATTGATATTTTAGAGATCAGGTGCTGCTAGAGGTGAGTTACCTTTGCACACTTGAAGAGGCAAACTTCCAGAAATGATTGCTTCCAGTATAATTGCTCTGTAATGGAGGCATACAATTGAATTAGTGCCCTGCTGTAGATCGGCTATTCTTACCCAAGCACTTTAATCTCACTTTTAAAATCCTTGAATTGGAAGACAGTGCAGATAAGAGTTGCTTAAGTCTGCATTTAGTGCCAGGCAATGATGGCCCCCCTATGAAACCACTTCAGATCCTGTGCTTGCGGTAGTGAACCTGAAATTTTCCCCTTCCTTGCACATTATTGTCAGTCAATTATGAAGTGGAACTGAACCAGAAAATCTGGTACAGTCTGGTAATTAGTACAAAGAGTTTCCAGTCTAGTGTAAAGGCAGAGATGCAAGAGCCCCAGCAGCTACAGATACAGTTTTGATCAGCCTGGACACTACTTCTCATTCTGCTTGATTACCTCTTAAGATACTTGCTCTATCCCTACAGGTCTGCTTTAGATTTACCACTACTTACGGGCCTAGTTTTGCTATTCTCTTTCGTTTCCTACAGACGAATTCTCTATTTACAATCTGCCATTTTAGCTCATCACACAGACACAATGTGACTTGAACAACAAAGAGACAATTTATCAACACATCTTGAATTCAAACTTAAGCAGATCTATTATTAGAGAGATGAGATGAGAATGAAATATATGTTTATTTCATGTTTTGTTTAGTTTATGAAGCCGTATCTGCAATGTAAATGTTTTTTACCCAATGTTTGGGAAGTATGCAACAACTACTATATAATTGCAAATATTAGAAAACCATCACCTGGGTTTGACTAAACAAATTTGTTTGCTTGTGTATAAGGCAAGTAATATATATATATTTTTTTTAGTGGCTGTGTATGAATGCTTCAGACCGTATGGTCCTGCTTTTAGTCCTAATGCTCATTTATGTATTCATAATTTATACATTTCCTTCCACAAAACTTTACATTGATTTACAGGACGCTAATGGTTGCCATTGCGCTTTATTTTCAATATACTTAACTTTCCTCGGTTGCTAGGAAATGGCTACCTAATGCCATGGTGGTGCTAATTAATTGGTGTAAAAGGAATACATCTCTGTTGTACTTATCACAAAAGGCTAAAATTTATATTTCACAAAAACTACTGTGGATCACTTGCTTACATGCTGTGCCTAAAATAGCTCAGCAACTTGATGCTGTTAATAAATGAACTAATTCAGCAGTATTTTAACAGCTTGTTTTACAATTTTATGCATACCATATTTTAATACTATTTTTATTATATTTTTATATCCCCTTTATACTAAACATGTTAGGTCTGTGCATGTTTTATATAAAAATATATAATAATAATAATAATAATAATAATAATAATAAAAAAATATCCATAGCTATTTAATTCTAGTATCAGAGTACTAGAAGACTGAGATCTACTGGATTACTAAAGTGGTTTTCCAGTTTAATAAAGTCAGTATGCATTCATGTTCTGTAGTTGGTTACAAGCTTAATAGTGTTTACTAGATCAACAGCGAAGCAAGGAATGCGGAAGCATTGAAAGTTTACCACACTTGTTTCTAAGTAAACATTTACTATGACAACATCAGGACCATTAGACATTGTTTTAAAAATGTTCCACATTCGCCATCCTTCCTGGACAGCCAAAGAATTTTTGTCCATAGAAACAAAATAAACTCACAGGCCTTTGAAGTAATTGAACTACAATATTCACTAGCAAGTGTTAGTTGCTTGGTCTTACTTGTTTAATTTGTGGTTCTAACTTCATAAGTCACCTCCCCCTATCAAACAGATATAACTTATTTATAAGTGGTTTAATGCTAGTCTTGGTTTATTTTAAAAATGAAGTAACCTAAGCACTTTTACATTCACAGATTTGGAAGAGCACCAGTGGCTGTTATACTACACTATGGCAACTGAACACAGAGACCAATATGGCAAAGCTTAAGTAAAATATATCTAACAATGCGAAAATTGGAGATAGGGTTTTAAGTCTTGATATCATATTGTTATGATTAGAACAAGTGAGACTATTAAATACATTATGAACAGGCTTCTAGCATCCTTCCTTGATGATGATTAACAGTAACACAAAGCCCAATTCCATCTGCTTGTCAAAACACAGGTTACTGTGTACTTAGAGCCAGATCTCTCAGAAAGGTCACATAGAGTCATGTGTCAGACCAATGAGAGTATATATGATGTCAGTGTGTCATTTGTCATACAAAATGTCCTATGGATGGTGGATTGGCTGTAATATTCAAAATGTCCTATGGATGGTGGATTGGCTGTAATATTCTCATTTGTGCCTTTACTTGTGTAGTTAATGTAAAAAGACAAACAAAACAAAAAAAAAATAATTTAATAAACATATCAATAAAGATTGTTTTTCTGATATAAAGAGTGATCTTCAGATTGAGAGCAGGAAAATTAGGAAAAGGAGATTTAAGCATACTGTGCGTACTTATGCTACCCATTAAAATAAATCTGATTTCTGCTCTGTCGCAAACTGGTGTTAAACTTTATTAAACATGTTTTTCAAATAAATTCTTAAATAATCTCTTAACCTAATCACAACAATTAAAAACATTTCAGACATTAAATAATATTTTTGTTGTCTGGTTCATTGGTTAATATACCTCAGCAAAGTAGGGATTAAATGCTGCTTTTATTAGCCCAGATAAGGCTGTATGTTTTATTTTTTTTATTTTTTTGCAAAGTGTAGAATTTAATTAGCTATATAAATGCCAGAATGACAAATAAGGTGCCATTGTCTTGATATCTCCTCAGGAATTGGTCTTTTAAAGTAAATTTGCTGTATTAATCACCTAAAAATATTTTTGATCGCTGAATTAATAGCTTGCAGGCTGCTCCAGGTACTCATTGGCATAGGTGATTGCCTCTTAATTACTGTATGGACGCTTTCTATTCACTTTTATTAATTCATGTTTTCTGGCAAAATCCCAAAAGACAGCCTTCCCCTATATCTCCTAATTACTTCTGTAATTGAATTTGCCCACTTTTTCAAGTCTATTTTTCTAACTTGACTGTATGTATTCATTCTTTATTGTATCTGTCTTGTGTTGGTTTTCAGCAAGCAGAATGTACATTGATTCTTCCTCCGTTTCTCATTAATTTTCAAGAGCTTTGCTACATGACTGTTTTTCTCAGCCCGTCAGCCCTATTGCTTGGGCCAAAGAAGATGCTTATTATTTAAGGTTAGGTAAAAGAGAATGAAGTTAATTAATTCATTAGTAACTCAGAGCCAATTATTACAGGCTTCATTTACTTATGTACTTGTTAACAAGACACAAATGGGAAGAGGCCAATGACAAATGGATATCCTTTAAAAGCTGACCAAACCTAGTACAGACATAGCACCTGCAAATTAATCTTGTGTTTATCCAGAATGGAAGTTTTTTTTTCTAAGTTTTGGTTTCTGTATAGAACATAATCCTAGCTCACCATGGGATCAGTAATTAATTTTGGCTCAGGATCATTAGTAAACTGCTGTGTGAATTTCTGCTTAATCTTTACACTGAAAATACTACCGTTTGTTTCACATACTGTATATGAAATATATATAATTTTTTATGTTTTTACGTTGGAGGAAAGCGATTATTACTAAATTCTAAATATATATTTTACAAGCGTAGATACTGTATTTTATACATTTAATAAAACCACCAAGTTTTGTGAACGAAAGTAATCATTAAACATTAATCAATATTAAAAAGTGTAGTCACGTGTGGTAATTTAAAAAAAAAAAGAATTTAAAAAGTTATATATCTTAGCAAGCATCAATCTTGCAAAAATATTTTTTTATCAAGTAAATGTTAATTCTTCTGAAGTTCATAGTAATATAACAATTATACACAGTGTTCCAAGGGAAAGTTGACTACTGTTTTTCATGGTGCATATTACTTTTGATAACTAATCTTTTCGTGAAAACTCAGTTATATTATGTGACATTTGCATAAAAAAAAATCATATGCGGTCTTTGACATAATATTTCGCAGGCAAAATTGAAATCATTGGTTTCAAAATTTTGAATATCAAATCTCATAAAATATTAAGCACTTTGGGCCAGTTTCACAAAGGAGATACGACGTAGCGTTCGCTACGTCGCTGCTAGTCTAGTTACCCGTCGCAAAGTTAGTCGTCGTTTTTGGTGCCCTAACTTTACACAGCACACGTATGTGCTGTATAAAGTATGGCCGTCGTTCCCGCGTCGAAATTTGAAAATGTTTCCTCCTTGCGTAAGACGTCCGGGAATACGGAAGTACGCTACGCACGTCGCCGTTCTAAAAAATGACGTCACTTCGCGCAAAGCATGGCGGGAATTAAGAAACGGAGCATGCGCAGTAGGTCCGGCGCGGGAGCGCGCCTAATTTAAATGGCACACGCCCCTTTGAATTACGTGGGCTTACGCCGGCGGCCGCCAGCGTAGGTTTTCATTGCAAGTGCTTTGTGAATTAGGCACTTGCGATGAAAACTTGCGTTACGCCGCCTCACTTCAACGTGAATCTGGCCCAAAGTCTTGGGGTGAGTCTGAGATTGCTCATATGTAGCTCAACATGTGATCTGTACAGATGCAGAGATTCTTAAAGTTCAGTACAGTTACTAACTACAAACTTGTTTATGAATAAACTAAATGATAGCTGGTTATGATTATCTCATGTCTATGGGCCAGCCTTAGTGTCTGGTGATAATCTCACTGCAAAATGCAAAAATGCTTATGGAAACCAATTTTGAGGGAAGACTATATCAGCCAGGTTGCCTTCTGGGTTCTTCAGGGGTGCTAGAAGATCATGATTGCCAGCACATTATACCTGTGATCTGCTGTCATTATACAGTGGATCACAGGTGCTCACACACAATACCTGTGATCCGCTGTCATTGCACAGCAGATTACCAGAAAAGAGCACAGAGCCAATCAGAGCAACTCTGTGCCGTGTGGTCTTTGTTGTGGTCAATCACAAATGTAAACATACCTTGTGTTTTCATTTGGGAGACCTCCTCTTCCTTCTCTGCCAGCGCTTCCAGCTGAACCTCTTCCTGCTGAACCTCTTCCTTCCAATGTAAGAGGGCACAGACAGAGACTATCAATAGAAGAGATAAAACTGTGACATCTGATTTAGGGGACACAATACTGACCACAAATGTAAAGGGCACTACACTGACTACCAATGTAAGGGGAACACAGACACTGAAATTGCAGGTTAGAGCTATTGGAATATGTGCCTTTCACATGCCAACATTTGTACACATCATCCCAAGCTCACATTTGCCATTGATGGTAAGTAACTTTTACATTTTGAACCTTTAGACTGGGCTGTGTTGAGATTTTAAATACTTTTAAATGGTACAGTGACTGGAAAAAAGTTTAGAGCCATTGGAATAGATCATCAAGGGTGCATTTTCCTGGCCAGCCACCCTTGTTATTGCGAGATAAGATTCGCAACAGTGCTATTTGCTTTGTGCAAAAGCATGTGTTTTTATTGATATTAGGGTACATTTTTACACCAAGGTCATTCTACAGAGAAACTGTATGATCAAATCTTCCAGCTACTACCTTCTGTCTACCTTCTGTCTAGGGAGAGCTTAAGACTTCATAACCTGTGCTATGTGTTTAGTGTACAACCTGGGTGCATTATAAGTGGAAGGAATGCAAAGTGGGGGAACACTTTTAATATTTAGGTATATGGGACCTGAAGTTGGGCTATATATTTTAAAATGTAAGATGTGTACAATTAACCACTAATAATTATTGCAAGCACATGTATGCTCTGGTTATGCAGAAGCTCCCATTACAAGTTTTATTAAAGCAAACATAGTAATGTGATGAAATTGGTGACTATTCTGAGAAAAATCAGGCTGTTTTATGTGTTGGTATCCATTTGCATTAATATTGGGCACTGGGTAATGATCATCCTATATTTATTGTTTGAATAATCTATCCAAATCTTGGGCCCAAGGGTGATACTTAATAAACAAAAATGGTTCTTCAAACTGACCAACATCAGACCATTTTTCTATTTCTGTTTTAATTCTGAATGTAATCACAAAAACAAAATGATTTATGTCTTGGTTATGTTAAATAAAATATGTTATACACTGTTTAGGAGGGAAAGGCACCTTCCAGCACAGTGCCAGTTAATGGACTGGGTGTTTGGTTAGGCCAATGTTCCCCACCAACAGTTCATGTTTTACAAGAACCCAGACACTTAGGTGGCCTAATTAGTGTAGGTTAGATCTCTGTATGGATATCCACAAACTGTTGGTGGGATTAGAAGACATGTATACCCGGGTAACACCATGGGGTTAATTTATTAAGGGAGTATATGCTGTAGAATTAGCAAAGGGAATTTAAACGTTGATTAGTGAATGAGGGGAATTTGTGCTGACTCATCCAACCACATGTGAGTAAAAATCAATTTTTAAAAATTTTCCTTGCACATGACTGGGTATTTAAAGTAAACACAACTTCACCCCATTTGCCAAACTACACACATTACAAAATAAACATACTCTACTTCTTTAGAAAATCAACCACCATAAGGCAAAGTGTGAAACATAGCATCGGCAGGACTATTATGAGGACCTCAGTTCATCATCTTCACCTGTTACTCCATATGTACAGTTAGATGGTGCTAACAGTGCAGAGCAGGGATGGACTGGCCATCGGGACTACTGGGAGTTTCCCGGTGGGCCGATGGCTCAGTGGGCCGGCTTCAGTGACAGCGGACTGCCGCCCCCCTCTGCTCCACTGTCTCTCCCTCCCCGCAGCGTTCACCTGGGGGACCAGAGGAGCAGGGGGTGGAGCAGGGTGGACAACAGAGGAGCAGGGGGGGACGACAGAGGAGTAGGGGGGAGGGGACAGACAGCTGACTTAACAGCTATGGCCTGGGAGTTTCTCACTTCTGCCTAATCTTGTCCCATAAGGGGGGGCACGGAACTGATTCCTTGTCCCGGGTGAAATAATGTCTAACTTTCCCACTGGTACTGCCTATAAGAGGACCAGTAGCAGCCGTTCTACTCTAATAAAAGTAGAATGGCTAGTGGCTAGTGAAGGGGGAGAGGGGGCTTGGGTGTCTGGGGGGGGTGGGAGTTGCCTGGCTGCCATGGGAGAGACCTGTCAAAGTGGGCCAGTCTGGATGAAGTCCAGGGCCAAATTTCTGTCCTAGTCCAGCCCTGGTGCAGAGTATACCATTTTGTTACTGAAGGTGGCTAAATTGCACATATATAAAATAGAGAGTTTTTTTAGGATAGGTGTACAGACTCCCCTGGATATTCCCTATAGATACATTTGTTTTCTGTAGGACCTACAAACTTGTAAACCTGCACCCACATCCCAGTTGCCAGCATGTATGTTCTTTTTATGCCACCATGCTAATGGTTTCTGTACTGGACACACAGTTTGGTAAGATATTTTCACTACAGTATGGAAGTAATCCCATTCTCTTTAAAGAAGACTTTGGTGAAAGTCGAAGAGCGGAGAAAACCATGCCATGCCATGTCTTGTCTTTACCACACATGTTCTGCATAGTCACTGCACAATAGACTCTATCAATCTTCTACTAGTGTTGTATTCACCCAGAGTAAAAGCATTCATTTAGCAACCACACATTTGGTACATTTAAATGGAAAATGAAGGATTAAATGGTAGTACTTAGTTTCATGTTACATTAAATACTAAGGATCCATTTATATTTTAAGCATGAGCTGCCATGGAAATCATTTTAGGATGAGTGAATTTAATGTAGGATTATCAGCTGAAATATAGATGTCACATACCATTTATTAATGTAAACTGTCTATAATATTACAAATTAATAACCCTTGAAGTATTCCATCAGACATGTAGCAATAAGTAGAGAAAATTCTTACTGTGTTGAACATTGAGATAAATGACTTGGATTCAACTCACTGCTCATGTCGACAAGAATGTCATCTACTCCAAAGCACAGTTGGCTTGCTACAATGTGCCAAAAATGCCAACTATTAATCTATCTCTTTGCTATTATATTAAAAATAGAACACTAAGCCCGTCTATGATGTCTGGTTCATGTCTTAGTATCCTTTTATTTATTTTTTATTTTTTTATAGTTCATTAAAAAAAAGAAACAAGTTGGTTGCTCTAGACCATAAAGGCGTTTTGAAATTATTATTCTACATTTTGTGTATGCAATCCTACTTGTTAATAAAATTGAGCATGATAAACAAACAATAAGCAATTTTATAACAGATGGCTAAGCATTAAAGTGGCTTTAACAATGCCCAGACACTTTAAGGTTGATTTTCTAAAACTGGTGCAGCTGCTCATGGTAGCCAATCAACTTCTAGGTTTTTCTGTCAAAGCTTAATTGAACAAGCTGAACTTATGCTGGCCATACACGGGTTGAATTTCGAAAGATCATTCTTTTGAAAATCCGAAAATTTGTGCATTTTGTGATCCGATGGTGCCACCATTGATTTCGAAATTCGACCGACCAAACCTTCAATTTCACCTCATGTTCCTACAGGAAATAATTTTCATGTCTGGGAATCTTCTTTTCTTTCCGGGAACCTTAGTTTTTCTGGGAATTCTTGCACATGCGCATTTCTTTTTTGATTACATTTTTTGCATGATTGTTCAGTTTTTCAAAAGATTTCCAACATGTTGGATTATTACAATTCGATGGCCGCCCGAAAATCGTCGGTTGCTGCAGCCCACTAATGGTGGGAAATACGAATGAAAATTCTTAGATAAGATTTTCCAAAGAAAGTGCTTTCAAAATTTGCCCCGTGTATGGCCAGCATTAGAAGCTGATTGGCTACCATGCACAGCCGCATCAGATTTTGTACAGTTTTAGCAAATCAACCCCTTTGTACATAGCTGGCATCTTAAAGCAAGATGCTTCCCAATGTTAAAGTGTTTGTTAACATAAAAAATATATATATATCCTGTTCCTTTAAAGCATGTTATACAGCACAGGGCTTGCGCTGTGCCATTTGGCCCCCTGTAACACCTGAAATACCTGGCTGATCCTGCCTGGTTCTGCCTTCCCCGTGGTAAGCCGGAGAATAATCATGGCTGCTGAGCCTTGACACCGTGGTCAGTTTACGCGCCTCTGTCGTCCGCTCTCTCCTCTGTTCTCCTCTGTGCTCTCCTCCATCCTTCCCCTCAACCTGCCTGTCAGCTCTGTGTCCATTCCCATCCCCTTCCCTCCTGCTGCTAACATTTCTGTAACATTTTTACAGTATCCTTTCTGTTTATTAATGTAATCTGCTTCTGTGTCTATCACTTATAAAAAAAATGCAGCTATATACCTATTTTCAGGCGCTCACGTGACCCGCCGCCTCTATCCTCTCTCAGCCTGATGGCTGCAGTAGGCAGGGCCACCTCTCTCCTCCTCTCCTTCTCCCCTCCTGACTGATGTCGGTGGGGTTCTCAGCCCAGCCTGCTGTAGCTGTCAGGCCGAGAGAGGAGAGAGGCAGTGGGTCACGTGAGCACCAATCAGCACTCTAAAAACAGGTATATAGCTGCATTTTGTATAAGGCACAGACACAGGAGCAGATTACATGGTTAAACAGACTGTAAATTTTACTTAGAGGGTTAACAACCACTTTAAGCTTAGTATATTTTACTTGACGGTAACAATGTGTTCTAACTTTAGCTGTCACTCCAACAACTAATTAATCTCTTAGATAGGATGTATTAAGTATGCAAACCCATACTTTGCATAAATGAGGAGTGGCTTCGATATTCCATGATGACTTATTGAAAATTGCGAGTATTGCCTCTATTAAGTTTGATAACAATATCTATAAAATGTGCCAGCATCCCTGTTGTTTGTGATTGGTAAGACCTGATCAGTGAAATCAAACAAGGGCTGCTTGGGGCCTAGTTGACTGACCATAGATCAAAAAAAGGGAAAGGTTTGGGATTTTCAAGGCACTGATGTGAAACAATGTATTAAAAATATATAAATATTTATTTGACAAAATATAATGGTACAAAGGATGCAAGACATTTGGGACAAAACCCCACAAATCAGATCGATCACAAGACCGTTATTGTCTAATCGGTTGAGTCGTAATCTCGACCGGTTTCGCAGTATAAAACTGCTTCTTCAGGAGAATGTCTAAAAAATACAGGTAAGACATAGTAAAACAACAAGCAATTATGTACAGTAAATTAATAATAAAGACATTTCATAGGATCAGTGTTGCATTTTGTAGGAGAGTCTCAAGACTACTCACCTCGGTTTGCCAAAGTGATCATGTGCCTGCTCAGGCAATACCCCCTGGGGCGCACGTGGGGGATAATAAAGACGGGCTCTAAAGGATAAGGTTGATTAGTTAGTCCTAGTAGTTAGTATAATTGTGTATCAACGGTTATTAGGAAAGAAGGGAAAAAGCAGGGGGGGGGAGAGGGGGGAAAAAAGGGGGAGGGGGGGGAAAAAAAGGGGGAGGGGGGAGAGGGGGGGGAAGGGGGGGGGGTTGTTAGAGAATAGAAGGGAAAGGGGGGGGCAAAGGAAGGGGAGGGAAAAGGAGAGGGGGGGAAGGGGGGGAAAGGGGGGAGGAGGGGGGGGGGAAAAGGGGGGGGAAAGATTATTTGACCCAGGGAAGGATAGGAGTGAAAGAGGTGAGGAGTGGAAGAAAGGGAGGAGAGAATTGGGGAAGAAGGAAGATCAGGCGGAGGAAAAGAAAGAGTGGAGGTGGGGATGGGACAAGGAAATAAAGAAGGGAAGGAGGATGGGATGGAAGGGATAATGGACAAGGGAAGAGGATAGGAGAGGAGAGGAGAAAAAAGAGGAAAAAAGGGAGGGGGGAAAGAAGGAAAAGGGAAAAAGAAGGGGGGGGGTTTTGTGGGGTTATTATTAAGGAGGGAATGGGGGGAGGGAGGGAAGGAGGAAGGAGGAAAGGGGAGGAAGGGAGGAAACAGAGGGAGAATTTATTAATAGTGGGGCAGGGAAAAGAAGAGAGGGTAGGTGTGGGGATTCAAGGTAACCAGGCAAAAGCTGAGAAGGACAACCGGAAGTGCTGGTGAGTAAGTGAAGGGGACACCAGGGCGTGACAACAGGTGCTGGGGTGGCAAGGGTTAATTTAAACTCTAGCTTACCGTTCAAGATATAATGATCAATTTAATGATACTGGGGCGGGTGACACAGGATTATAAAAGAGGAACCGGCAAGATGGCAAAAAAGCCAGAGTGATTTAGCACAGACGATGGCCAATCTGAGAAAGACATGGGACCAAACATGTAGTTTGGAGGTAAATGTCTGGGATTGTCAATTCCCCTTCCTTTGCCCCCCCCCTTTCCCTTCTATTCTCTAACAACCCCCCCCCTCTCCCCCCTCCCCCTTTTTTCCCCCCCTCTCCCCCCCCCCTGCTTTTTCCCTTCTTTCCTAATAACCGTTGATACACAATTATACTAACTACTAGGACTAACTAATCAACCTTATCCTTTAGAGCCCGTCTTTATTATCCCCCACGTGCGCCCCAGGGGGTATTGCCCGAGCAGGCACATGATCACTTTGGCAAACCGAGGTGAGTAGTCTTGCGACTCTCCTACAAAATGCAACACTGATCCTATGAAATTTCTTTATTATTAATTTACTGTACATAATTGCTTGTTGTTTTACTATGTCTTACCTGTATTTTTTAGACATTCTCCTGAAGAAGCAGTTTTATACTGCGAAACCGGTCGAGATTACGACTCCACCGATTAGACAATAACGGTCTTGTGATCGATCTGATTTGTGGGGTTTTGTCCCAAATGTCTTGCATCCTTTGTACCATTATATTTTGTCAAATAAATATTTATATATTTTTAATACATTGTTTCACATCAGTGCCTTGAAAATCCCAAACCTTTCCCTTTTTTTGATCTATGGTCTGTCAACTAGGCCCCAAGCAGCCCTTGTTTGATTCCATTATGACTTAATGATTTATTAAAGAGGATAAGTAGTCCTTTCAATTTATTTTAGATTTACATATGAAGAGACTGTCTTGATCTAAACGATGTTATAAAAGTTTGATAATGTCTCTATGTGTACTTTTTAATTCTATAAGTGGATGTGGGCAGCCATATTTGTTTAATACATATGTTCTACTTCCTGCTTTGTAGTGCTAGTGTTTTTTCTTTTTTATTCTTGCTCATAATGTAAAGCAAAACTTCACCCAAAAAGGATAGATTCTGCTTGTTTGTATCCTCCAACCCCCCCCCCCCCACTGCCACATTTGGCACTTTTTGGGGGGAGGGGAGAGCAAGTTCCTGGTTTTGATAGGTACCCACTCCCACTTCTGGTCAGATGTCCTCCTGTGCGATCTGAGCTGAAAGTTCAGTCCCCCTCCTTCCCCCCGCAGCTTTCTGGGACACATCACAGGTCCCAGAAGACTGCAAGACCATTCACAAAGCACAGCCCGGTTCGTGTATGCACAATAGGAAACCGACTGTGAAGCCACAGGGCTTCACTGGCGATTTCCCTTACTTAAGATGCCGAAGCCTACACCCGAAGCTAAATGAAGAATTGGCTCAGGTGAGAACATAGCTGGATCCCTGGACAGGTAAGTGTCCGTATATTAAGAGTCAGCAGCTACAGTATTTTGGGGGGATCAGTTTGTTATTCCTGCTTGCACCAGTTTAGAGTACAGTGGAACCTTGGATTGCAAGTAATGCAGTTAACGAGTGTTTCGCAATATGAGCACTGTATTTAAAAAATCCTAACTCGGTTTGCGAGTGTTGTCTCACAAAAGGAGAAGGATTCAGGCCAAAGTGGTGTGCAGTACCGAGTTTGGCCTGAGGTGCGGAGCGCCGGAGCCGAACTGCGCCATTTGGAAATGCACGGAAAGTCCGCGAGGACCTTTCCGCCCATTTCCGAGGCTCCACGGCGCCCCCCACCTTTGGCCGCATGCGGTATTGCATGCCATAGAAGTCAATATGGAACAAATTATTTTCGTTTCCATTGACTTCAATGGGCAAACTTGCTTTGATATGCGAGTACTTTGTATTACGAGCATTCTCCTGGAACGGATTATGCTTGTAATCCAAGGTTCCACTGTATTGTAGTGTTTAAGCCAGAGATAGACAGACTATCTTTGCAGAATAATGGTAGTCTATAAATATGTCTCCATACATATTTTCTCTTAACAGGGAATCAAAATAATACCAAATACAGAGCTCCCTCTAGTGAATAACCTACAAATATTTGTATTTATTACAATGCCAAATATATGGATGAGCAAGTACTTAAAGCTGAACTCTGGGCAACAGGACTGTGCCTGCACTACACGGTTTAACTGCTCATATTTATCTAGGCCAGGATTGGAAAGCGGAGATATTCTTCCCTAATCTTCCTCTCAGCACAAGACTAGTCCCTGTGGCTTTTGCACCCCCCTGCAATCTAGCGGGCTTGTGTTGTGGACTGTTTCTGACGTCACCCATAGACCTGCTCTGGACATGAAGGTTTTAGGAACAGTCCACCTCTAGATCCACCGTTTGCTGATGGAGCAGAGAATTGGGTGAGTATACAGCTTTCTGATCACCCCTTGACAAAATTAACAGTTAACCCATGCAATGCTGGCACTGCCCCACTGCATGGGAAAAGTTTTTTTTTGACCAGAGTTGGACTTTAAAAATGAAATTACGATAAATACTGCATTAAACTCAAAGGGGTAGATCCACAAAGAAATTACGCCAGCGTATCTACTGATACGCCGGCGGAATTTCAAAATTCCTGCGTCGTATCTTTGTTTTGAATCCTCAAAACAAGATACGACTGCATCTCGGCTCGATCCGACAGGCGTACGTCTTCGTACGCTGTCGGATCTAAGATGCAATTTTTCGGCGTCCGCTAGGTGGCGTTCCCTTCGTAATCCGCGTCGAGTATGCAAATTAGCTATTTCCGAGGATCCACGAACGTACGACCGGCCGTCGCATTTTTTTACGTCGTTTCCGTTCGGCTTTTTCCGGCGTATAGTTAAAGCTGCTATATGGTGGCGTACTCCATGTTAAGTATGGCCGTCGTTCCCGTGTATAATTTTGAAAATTTTACGTCGTTTGCGTAAGTCGTCCGTGAATGGGGCTGGACGCCATTTACGTTCACGTCGAAACCAATGATGTCCTTGCGACGTCATTTGGAGCAATGCACCCTGGGATAAAGTGAGGGTGCTCTTGCGCCTACCTAGTAAAGCTTAAGATGTGAAGTAAAATAATAGTAATGAACTAAAAGTGATGATGCTGCTCAATCTAATAATGTATAAATATCAAATAGAAATACAATAAAATAGTGAAAGGTAAAGTGACGAGCGCAATGAATATGACTAAGTAATCAAAGTGTTAATCAGTGAACATTGATAATAAACTAAAATTGAAACAAAGTGCTAAAAAACATTAAAAACATCAATAATGAATAAAAACGTTCAGCCAGCAAGTGGCCAGTGAAAAAAAAGTATGCACAAAAATAGCTGCAAAAGTCAGCAGGCAAACATAAATATGAAGCCTAAATCAGTCCTGGAATAATAGGCTAACAATACAGCCTTTATATGTGCATAAAAGTGTAGGAAGTTCCATAAAGACAAAAATAAATATAAACTTCTCCAATAGTGATAAACAAATGTTTAAAATCTTCTCATGTGGATCTTCAAATAATGTGGGCTCACAATGCGCTTACCTTCCCAAGGTAGTAATCAAGCCTTGATTAAATGGATATCCACAAGGGGTGTTGTTGAATCTGCAACTAGCTGTGGATGTCCAGGGCGTCCTGTATAATCCAATGTTTGTAGGCTCCAGATTTCTATTTGGCAGCGGTGGTGCTCAGCATGGGGAAATAAAAAAGGTAGCTTCCCATAGTGTAGTAAACCAAGGCTAATTTATTGGTAAAAACGCTAACAAGTGCATTTTAAAAGATCAAAGAAAACGAAACTAAGAAACAGCTGATGACAGCTTACTGATGTATTGCTTCAAAAATCAGTCCGTCCCTTACATGTTACACCACGTCACGTGGCTTCATCAATGCACCCTGGGAGTTTTTACGGAAGGCGCATGCGCAGTTCGTTCGGCGCGGGGACACGCTTCATTTAAATGAAACATGCCCCCTACCCACCGAATTTGAATTCCGCGCCCTTACGCCGCGAGAGATACGCTACGCCGCCGGAACTTATGGCGCAGATTCGTTGAGGATTCAAACCAACTAAAAGTAAGTTACAGCAGCGTAGCGTATCTTAGATACGCTGCGCCCAGCGCAGATGTATGTGGATCTGCCCCAAAGTGGCTAAATAGAAGTGCACTGTACTTTCCCTTGAAATACTGTTGTTTGCAAACCTACATTTTCCAAGCTTATTAATTAAAATGATTAACATGATTTCTGAAATTCAAATATTTGAATTGCCACTTACATCCCCCATTTCCCCATGCTTGATATTAGCTATAGTTAAATATAAAGGCTGACTGAAGACTTACTTGAAACTCTGATACATAGGAAGAAGTTGATTTACCCTTTATAAAAGAGAACAAGTCATGACTTGGCACTTGCAAAAATGTGTATATTCAGTATTAAATTATAATATTTATGACAACATATTGTACTCTTTTTAAAAGAGAATTAGTCATGACTTGGTTCTTTCAAGAATGTATATTTTCAGTATTAAATTGCCATAAATCTTACTGTAGCCTTTAAAAGATATTTTAGATGTATTTATTTTGTCTCTGTCTGGCTCTTTAAATTTTATTCAAATGTTAAATGTCACCTGAAACATTCCAGATTCTGCTCTGCTAAATCATCTCGGGTACTCAGAGTCTAGTGGACAGTGTGTAAGCCGTGGCAAACTTTAGGCAACCTACCATCCTCTAATTAAACCTAAAGCAAAACTAAACGCCATAAACTGGTGGTGGTCTTTTGCATAATGTGCAGGTATGTTGTGCAAACTTACACTTAAGGCACACCTACCACTCTGTGCCCTTCTGCGGCTCCAGGTTCAGTTTCTAGTCATCACTCTGACCAACGGTGATGCAATCTCCCCTGTTAATGGGTCCTGTGTTCCTTTTCAGCCATTGGACAGCAACTAATGACATAACTTGGCACATGCCCACAGGAGACCTATGGTCCCAACATACTTTGTGCAGTGTACATGGGAAAGGAAAACACTAGCTCCTGACATTTTATGAAAGTGGGACTTTAGCAAAGTAAATAATGGGCAAAAACAAATTGTCAGTGGCAGCTCTCATATTTCTATCCTAATAGGTTCTATTTACAATAGTTACTATTGTGGAAAATAAGCATTGCCGCATACAATGGATAACCCCTGCTTATTTGTGAAGTCCCGTAATTTACAGAGTACTGTATTTTCTCACTTAGCAGACTAGGTAGGAAATATCTGGAGTATAGGCAACCGTATTGGTAATATTGAGAATTAGAATTAACAAGCAAGTGTGGCTAGAGCACATTTACAAAAAAGTATCTTACACAGAGATTAGTAGATCAATTCACTAAGTCTAAGATTTAAACCAGCTCTGGTTTGTGAATAAATTATAATCTTCCAGCATTTTTTACCAGTGACTTTTTTAAGTAATTTTTTTATTTTCAATAGAAAATGCACAATGACCCTTCTCCCTTGCAAATGCAATACTAAATGGAAATATGAGCCATACAGTCTGGAATGCCATTGCTAGAGGGCCAAAAGAGTGCAGGCTCCCCTCCATATATTCTTCAGCCCTAGTAGGCTACTTCAAGAGAGGAAAACCAAAACAAATGGTTTCTCTGCAAGACCATGAATGAAGGGTATTAGAAGAGAAAACAGAAAAGCGACTCTAAGTGCAATATTTATTGTGTACAATGGCAAGCTGTCAAATGAAAACTCACATAAGGTTAGGAAGGATAGGGAAGAGGGACCCACCGGGAACAGTCCTTAACAACTCCGGTCCAAGGGTATACTTGTCGCAATAACCATGGTAAAACAGGAAGATTCAGGCAAGTCCTGAGTTGTTTCGGGTAAGCTTGATGGAACCAGATTGAGGCACAGTACCAGTAGGCATGTGATGTCACCAGGGTGAGGAGAGAGAGCCACAGCGTGTTTCAGAGCATGCACAAAGCTCGAATGAAGGGTATTAGGCTATTTTACTCAACAGCTCCCCTGAAAAAAGGGAGGGTGGAGATCATTTTGTTATTAAAATAAATAAATAAACAAAATTTAAGAGATTTCTGTATTAAATACCTACAGAATAAATCACAAATTGGATCTGATGAATTACTGGTTACCCAATTTCCAGAAGTTCACTCGTTTAAAAAAAATGAAAATTAATATAGAATGTTCAACTAGTAATCCAATGGCCTGTAGCATTTTTGACAACAGCATCTGTTTAGTCTGCTCTACATCACTGAAACAGAAGAGAAATTCTGCGTACACACGATCGGAATTTTCCGACAACAAATGTTCGATGTGAGCTTTTGGTCGGGTATTCCGACTGTGTGTAGGCTCCATCGGACATTTGCTGCCGGAATTTCTGACAACAAATGTTTGAGAGCTGGTTGTCAATTTTTCCGACAACAAAAGATCTTGTCGGAAATTCCGATCGTCTGTATGCTATTCCGACTCACAAAAATCCTATGCATGCTTGGAATCAATCCTACGCATGCTCAGGATCATTGAACTTAATTTTTCTTGGCTTGTCGTAGTGTTGTACGTGACCACGTTCTCGACATTCGGAATTTCCGACAACATTTGTGTGACCGTGTGTATGCAACATAAGGCTTCATGTACACTAGCAGCTCCTGTCCGCTCTTAAACTTGAGTTTAGAAGCTTTTGACCTTTTTTTGCCAAAGCTTCTAAACTTAAGCAGAGTTTAGGAGCTGCCATGTTTAGATGAGGTTAAACCTGCCTCTCCTGAACGTGGAAGAATCGTGTAAAGAACAGGAACGTTTTGACCGCCAGCCACAGGAAAACACAAATCATGGCCAAGTCGCAGTAAAAAACTGCCATGACTTCCCACGGCTGCTGTCAAGGTAGGCTAGTGTACATGTAGCCTAAAATTGTCTTTTTATATTGTATGTATGTGTATTTACATAGGGTCAGAGATACTGTACCTACAAAAAATGTAATATATTATAAAAAATAATATTTTTACTTGCTCAATTGTTCTTAACCCCCCTGGCGGTATTCCCGAGTCTGGCTTGGGGTGGAATTTCATTACCAAAAGCGGTAGCCCCGAGCTGGACTCAGGATCGCCTCGCAGTGTCCACAGGCAGGGAGTTACTTACATCATCCCTGGATCCTGCGAAGCCTCTCCGCTGTGTGATCGAGCGGTGTCCTTGCTCGATTCACACAGTGCCTGTGTGCCGCCGAGCTCCGTTCCCTGCGACATTACGACACACGGGGCGGAGATCGGCGCCAAATTCAAAAAAGTAAATAAACACAATACATACAGTATACTGTAATCTTATAGATTACAGTACTGTATGTAGAAAATACACACCCCCTTTATCCCTAGTGGTCTGCCCAGTGTCCTGCATGTACTTTTATATAATAAAAACTGTTCTGTCTGCCTGGAAACTGTAGATTGTCCAAAGCAACCAAAAAGTGTCCCTTTATGTCAAAAGTGGTTTTAGACCAGCTAGAAAACAGCAATAATAAATTATAATCACTTGCAGAATTGAGCGATAATGATTTGTGGGGAAATTCGCCATCAAAAAATAAAAGTAATAACAGCGACAATTCTGCAACTGAGCAAATTTCAGTGTTTTTGATTTGATGACATTATTGAATAATTTTTTATTATAATTACATTATTAATTGTTATAATTATTTATTTTTATTTATTATATTATCATTTATGATTTTGTTTTTCAAACTTTATCATACCCGAGATGTCTACTAGACTCTTGTTTGGTCAGATTTAAGTGAGTTATTCCTAAGAATTACAGGCCTACAATACAAAACGCCAAATTTCCATGCAAAATAATGGTACCGCTTTCAGCACCTAAAATCTGACAGAATCATACCGCCAGGGAGGTTAAATGTATTGTAGATATGTCTCAAAACAGTAAGAAGATGATCAATACTGAATAGGATTTCTTTCCTTGTTTACTTAAAATGGAATGTAAATATTTCCCTTGTTACAGTGCATTACGTTAGGGTTATGTCAGTCAAATGTACTTATTGTGACAATGTACACAAACTCATCATTTGCGTGTTGCTAAGATATTAGTATAGGCAATCTTTCTATGGGACACCCAACGTTAGACAGTCTTGCGCTACTTACAACTCTTTCAATTGGTTTTGTCACTGATAAACTGTGACATTGCTTTGTCTTCATGTCAGTGGACATTATGCCTGCAGTTCAGCAAAATATTTTTTCTCCTTCTGAGCAAGGCATCTCTCAGACTTTCCCTTCTTCTATTGATTTGTTTTCTCCTTCCCCTTTCTCTTCCATTGTTTTCTTATCATAGCTGCAGGTTATTACGTAGGAAGTATTGATGGGAGTGGATGGCCTGGGTCGATGCAGAGCTAATGCATCCCTAATCCTACTATTGTTACAGAGTTGTGCTTTAGTCTGGTCCCTGATGGGGAAAAGGTACAGAGCTGTTGATCTGAGTTTCATTTGTCACAAACCAATCCATCAATCAACCCCAAGCATGTCTGAATGGTGAATGACATGTGGGTTTCAGCTGAAAAAATTCGATAACACTGTATTGTCAGATTGCTCACTTTCCCTCGATAAGAAAATACATTGGCCTGCAACAGATAAGCATGGAGCTGGTAATGATTTAGAGAGTTATATATGACAGCGGAGGTTATAGATTTTCAGTATTAATACTACTTATAGCCAAATACTATTGATTAAATCCTAGCCACATAGCCTGCCTGTCATCTAAATGACTTGTAATTGCAGTATTTTAAAACCTGCTGAATATATAGAATTTTTTTAAGGGAGTTTTCTCAGCACACTGACTTAAGTGTTAAAGTCTCTGAGGAACTATTAACTTTGCTTAATAAACATGGCACTGTGACCTGTTTTATCTTTACGGGGCTCCTTCTATGGCTCATCTCTTCACTTTAATTGAAACATCAATAGAAAACACTGCATTACATTACATTACACTCGCATAGACATTTTTCAGTTGATGCAAAAGCATGAAGCATTATATTACAACAAGTACCACAAAGACATTTGGGAGAGTGTGGAAATGCAGGTAATCCCCACTCTGTGTCAAATATTTATGTTTATATGTATTTTTTCAAATTTATTAAAAAATACCTTTACATTGTATATATTCATACATAACATGACTTCAGGACCTATGGGCTCTTTCACACGGAGCGGACCGTTTCTGGGTCCGCTCCGTGTGTCTCCGTCGGCTCAGCGGAGATCCCCGCTGAGCTGTCGGCGGATAGGGCGGTCCCCGCACACAGTGCAGGGACCGCCCTGTCTCAGCTCCGCTCTGCCCTATGGGGAACCAGATGCAGACGGACCATCTGTCCGTCTGCATCCGTTCCGTTCCGCCGGACGGAAGAAAAATAGGGTTTTCTTCAGTCCGAAAACCGGATCCCGGCGGACGCGGACACTAGCGGATGCTCCATCCGCTAACGGACGCGATCCTATAGGGATGTATTACAAGTCCGTTAACGGACTTGTAATAACGGACAGGCGGAGCGGACGTCTGAAAGGGGCCTAAGGGTCTGGAGCCCTCAGCATAGTGACTGTGTAGGCTTCCAAGTCTTTTTCATACACTGCTCTTTCTGGTGGTCTAGGAGTTCAAATTCTATATGTCTACTACAGCGGCCCCTGCTGGTACGATCTAGTATCATTTCTCCTGTGGTCAGATAAAAACACATTCAGTGAACTCATTTTTTATTGGGGTCTGGCTTTAATCCAATGAGAATTTGAAAGAGAAAACAAGGATCCCATAGCTATTTTAGTTGGGGTATAGGAACAAGGTTAAATTAGTAGGCAGATTTTACGAAAGGAGCATCCCCTTTATTTATTTTTTCTGAATCCAAATATATCTGTCATTAATAAAAACAGGTTTCATTACCAAGCTTTAATGGGGGTGCTTATATAACATTTAATATCCAATTACAGGGAAAAAGTTAAAACTTCTCATGTCCGATTATCTTTCCGCTGTGGTATTTGACACCAAAACTGCTAATTATCCACTACCAATTAACCAAAAATGTCAACATAAATGTATAAAGAAAAATCAATATTTTTATTTTTCAATATTTTCATTGTTAAAGTCAATTCCTCAGAAGAATTTAAACACTGACTCGCTGCAATAGAAGACTGTAAATTCTTACACCTCCAGCAGGTGATGAGTATGAGTCTTCCAATGCTGCTGCTTCCAGGATAGTCTTTAGCATTTCCCACCTCTGAAAGCATGAAATTAGGGTGTCCCTGTGGTTCCTTCCTCCATCCATGTGTCACTACAGGACTTAGAAGTGACATGGGGTCGATGAGAGAACCATATCGCATGGCGGAGATGCAGGCATTCAACACTTCTGAAGTGTCAAAGGATTTGCCAAAGGAAGACAGAGGATTTGGGACTTTCTGTCCACTGGAGAGGTGAGTATTTAAAAAGGTGGGCAATTACAGATCCAGTGTTTAGATTTTTGATGGGATGCAACACTTTAAATCTACTTTACAAAATTGTGACCTTGTTTCACATATGGCAGGTTAACTTGTTACCTTACATATATTATGCCTAATGAACATTTTTTTTTTTTTTTACCCATTTATTATTCAGTGGAAGTCATAACATTGGCAGAGATACAATTAACTGTTCTGTACTAACATTTGCTTTCTCATCTCACTGTGCCATAAACATCTGTGTATCATCTTACAGATTATATGAAACAATCTTCCGGAAATTTGAAAAATGAACAAAAATGCACTGACTTTAAAAAAAACGCTCAAAAAATAAACATTTTTCTAGCTTTTGTTATAGCAAAACATATCTCTTTTTTTTTTTTTTTTTAATAACTCCAATTACTTCCAATTGGAAATATTTCTGTCTCATTTTAATAGAGATTTGCAAAGTTATAATTACAGTGCAAATTTGGTATCTCTGTGCCATTATTCCAGTCATTGAATTGTACAGTTTAATATGTTATGGAAAAAAGAAAAAATACAGCCGTCTGGGTATGTACAATTTTCATTTCATTCCTTATTCCAAGTTAGCAGTATGCAAAAAAAGATATGTTTAAACATTAAATTGTGCCATAGGTAAATACATTGTAAAAAGGAATTCTTCCTCTGCCATGGGGTGTTTAAAAGCCATTGTGTCATTCCCAATAAAGTAAACAGATTGTAACATTAAAAATGTTTTGAGATGACCTGTAACGTGTATCTGACTGAAAACAATAAAATAACCTGGAAGGCATAGATGTTGGACATTAGGTAGCCTGGAGTATTTTTTAAATAAGATCTTTCTTTCTGAGCTCGGTGGCTTGCAAACTGCAAAAAATCAATGTTGGAGTGCTGTAAATTTGTTGGATAAATTACACGTGCTTGGCTGCTCTATTGTATCTGTCCCATATTTCCGACTAGATACTTTTAGATGGAACGATCCTATAGCACACATACTCAATATTGATTTTTATAGATTAAACAGAGCTTGAATTGAGCTCCATGGGGCCAGTAGCATGAAGAACTTAAGATTTCCATTTCTTCACAGTGGGATCCCATTCCTAGTGGATGCTTATTAGGAAAAGATTAGTATCTTCAGAAGGAATGCTCTTACTTTATGACTGAGCTGGCAAATGTAAGGTACAATGTATGAATTCTTTTGTGTTACCTATTTTTTAAGGTTTATTATAGTTGGGTGGTTAAAATCAATAGCTTCAGACTTTTTTTTCCCGACACCATAGTGAATACAGACATTAATGAACCCCTGCAGAACGTAAGGTCAGTATATGCTTCCAGTCTTGTGATTATAAACACCATCTGTACCTTAATATGCAATGTTTAAACCAGACTATACGTCTTTTCTTTTGTAGATCTAATTATTATAAATGGGTCTTAGTGTGCCATAACTAGCCCCCTACCTTAGAAACTTTGTGATCCCAGAAGCTTTAATAATTTTTTTGCTAAACTGCTTTAGTGATAATCACTGAAGAATAAAATAGGAAATTGATATGAGCAGATACTTATTATAAAATTATGGATTTAAACTAGTGTCACATGGGCTGGAGTGGCTAGTGATGTCACAACAAAGGTTTTCTCTGAAAATAGGTGCAGGAACTCAACCATGACCCCCAAAATCCCCTTCTCCCCCCCACACACACACTCACCATCAAATAGTAGGTGTGGTCAAATAGCACAAGAGCATTAAATACCAGGAATGCATCACATACAGAGGGCAGAATTCGGGGGGGGGGGGCAGGGTTATACACAGAGTGCAGAGTTCAGGGTTGCACTACGTGCAGAGTTTGGTGGTACACTACCTGCAAAGTTCAGGGGTGAGCTACACAGAGTGCATAGCTCAGCCTTCTTCCACAGCTGCTTACCTCTGCATCCCTCCTCCACATCTCACTTTCACCCCTCTTCAGCTCTAAACCTCTGCATGCAACCCCCCCCCCCTTCACTGCTTTATTCTCCCCCCTCCTTAAAATCTCCATGATCTTCCACATGTCCAACATTTAATGCAGTGTAAAGCTGAAGAACTCAGCCAGCTCTACTACCCTCCCTCACTCACACTGTAGTTTGCCTTGTCTTTCTCACTTGCAGGGGGATCATCCAGTGGGGGTGTTGGCATCCACACTGCACCCTGAACACCTGCATCTCCCTTTTCCCCATCCTGCACTCAGTGGGAGCTGCTCAGGAGATCAGATCTGTGGGAGCCATTGGGAGACAAGCTGTCACTTGTAAACACAGAAGCCGGACTTCTGTGTTTACAAGTGATGGTGGGGAGCAGGGAGCAGAGGGCTTGAGCCAGAGGTGGTGAAACTGAGTTGCACCAAGTTCCAGCTGAAAAAAAGGCCTGTGCAGAAGTAATAACACCTCCAAAATTCATGGCCTGTGGAGATTCATGTCTGTTGCTGATTAGAAAATACTCATTGATTATATTAATATAATTTACATTATAATGAGCTTAATTTATCCTCATAATAAGAGGCATTTTTTAGTGCACTATAAAAATCCAGTTGAAGTCTCACACCTTTTTCTCTTTATATTCTTGTACTGGCAAACTTAACAATATTTAAATTATTTGAGCTGGGAAATGCTATAAAATATTCCTTTTAGTGGTATTGCACTTCTTGCCATTACACTATATGATGACATAGACAGCCACACACCTTATTACAAGTGTCCCTATATACTGTAAATTATATTGCTAAAGCCTAATTCTCATGCTATAAATTGCCCATTTTGTGACAAGCATACAGTTAATACCTGCTGCCAGGATCCTAGGTGTTCGGATTAGCAGCAATCATTCAGACTATACAAGTCAATAACAGGCTGAAACGAGCCAGGGCTATCCACAGCTGTAAGCATGTATTCACATGTATCTGCACATCTAGCGGTTACCTGGGGTTAGGGCCAGATGTTCAGCTCTTTATGCACTTTGTGCCCAGAGTTGAACATCTCTTCTAACTGCAGGTAACCACTGGATATGCAGATAAATGTGGATTTATGCTTACAATCACGGACAACCCAGCTTTTTCCCGCCTGTAACTGAGTTGTTCAGGCTAAGTGGCTACTGCTGATTGGATCACCTAGGATCCTGGTCGCAGGTATCCCCAGTATGCGTGCCAAACCATGGCCAATTTTTGTAAATCATGCCTAAGAAAGGGAGAGTTTGTGGCAAAGCTGCCTGTTAGATTATAGAGTTTACTAGACAGTGCAGTGAAATTCAAATGCTTGATGTCTACACAATCACATTGAGAAATAATAAATACTCGCTATAGCGGTATCTGAATGAATGTCTTCATCATTTATTTATGATCATTTATGCTGTAAACTAATTTGTTGCTGTGGGGCAACCCAAGCATTTCTAAATTCAGGTACTTTAATAAAAAGGATGACATGTATTAGTTGGGAGGTTATTTCTTGTTTTTACATACTGTATGTTACAAATTTTGTATGGATAGTAGCCTTTAAACATTAAAGTGATTGTAAAGTCTTGTTTTTTTTTTCTCTAAAAATAACAAACATGTTATACTTACCTGCTCTGTGTAGTGGTTTTACACAGAGCAGCCCAGATTATCCTCTTCTCTGGTCCCTCTTCTGCTCTCCTAGCCCCTCCCTCCTGGTAAATGCCCGTGTGGCTAGCAGTTTGCTATGGGGGCACCCAAGCCAAGCCGCAGCTGTCCATTCAGAGACACAGCCCCACTTTGGCTCATCCCTCTCTCTCTTGATTGGCTTACTGACTTTGATTGACAGCAGTGGGAGCCAATGGTGCTGCTGCTGTGTCTCAGCCAATTAGGAGGAGAGTTCCAGGTGGCCGAGGAACTTGTGGACATCGCTGGAGAGAGATGGGGCTCAGGTAAGTACTGGGGGGTGTGGGGGCGGCTGCTGCACACAGAAGTTGTTTTTATCTTAATATCTTAATAATCAGTACTCAAAAAAGCTCTCCCCTAGGAGAGTCTTACAAATGAGATCTAGGATAAATATGGAAAATGTATGACCTGGATCCCTTCATATTGTACAACCAACATGCTTGTCACAGTCCCTAAATCACTAAGCATGGAGATGAGGATAAGAAAAATAACCCCAAAGAATGTTCCTTGGAAAAAAAACGAGCACTCACATACACTGTATTACTAAAAGTATTAGGATGCCTGCCTTTACACACACACACATGAATTTTAATGGCATACCAGTGTTAGTCCGTATTGAGTTGGCCCACCCTTTGCAGCTACAACAGCTGTGACTCTTCTGGGAAGGATGTCCACAAGGTTTAGGAGTGTATTTATGGTCTTTATGAACCTTACTTTGTGCACTGGTCCAAATAATTTGTTGAAGGGGGATTATGGTGTTGGGTGGTTTTCCAGGGGTTGGGCTTGGCCCCTTAGTTCCAGTGAAGGAAACTCTTAAGGCATCAGCATACCAAGACATTTTTGACGATTTCATGCTCCCAACTTTGTGGGAACAGTTTGGAGATGGTCTCTTCCTGTTCCAACATGACTGTGCACTAGTGCACAAAGCAAGGTCCATAAGACAAGAGCAAGTTTGGGGTGGAGGAACATGCCTGGCCTGCACAGAGTTCTGACCTCAATCCGATAGAACACCTTTGGGATGAATTAGAGCGGAGACTGTGAGCCAGGTCTTCTCGTCCACGCAATTCAAGTGCACAGTCATGATAGAACAGGAAGGGGCCATCCCCAAACTGTTCCCACAAAGTTGGGAGCATGAAATTGTCCGAAATGTCGTGGTATGCTGACACCTTAAGAGTTCCCTTCACTGGAACTAAGGGGCCAAGTCCAACCTCTGAAATGGGATGAATCAGAGTGGAGACTGCGAGTCAGGCCTTCTTGTCCAACATCAGTACCTGACCTCACAAATGCACTTCTGGAAGAATGGTCAAACATTCCCATAGACACACTCCTAACCCTTGTAGACAGCCTTTACAGAAGAGTTAAAGCTGTTATAGCTGCACAGGGTGAGCTAACTTAACATTGAACCCTACAGACTAAGACTGGAATGCCAATAAATTTCATGTGCAGGCGTGCCAATACTTTTGGTAATATAGTATTTTTTGGTCTTGATGGGGTTTCTTTAACCACTTCCCGCCCGGCCTATGGCCGATTTACGTCCGGGAAGTGGTTGTGAAATCCTGACAGGACGTCCTGCAGGATTTCATGCCGCGCACGCCCGTGGGGACGCGCAGCGCGGCGATCGGTGATGCGGGGTGTCAGTCTGACACCCTGCATCACCGATCTCGGTAAAGAGCCTCCGGCGGAGACTCTTTAACACGTGATCAGCCGTGTGCAATCACGGCTGATCACAATGTAAACAGGAAGAGCCGTTGATGGCTCTTCCTCACTCGCGTCTGACAGACGCGAGTATAGGAGAGCCGATCGGCGGCTCTCCTGACAGGGGGGTTCGCGGTGATTGTTTATCAGCGCAGCCCCCCCTCGGATCGCTACACTGGACCACCAGGGAAGCCCACCCTGGTGGTCCAGGGTGAAAAAAAAAAAAAAGGCCTGAAAAAAAAAAGAAAAAGTCTTTAAAAAAAAAGTAAAAAAAGATGCCAATCAGTGCCCACAAATGGGCACTGACTGGCACCCTGGGAAAATCAGTGCTGCCCCACAGTGTCCATCAGTGCCACCCCAGTGTTCATCAGTGCCACCCCACAGTGTCCATCAGTGCCACCCCACAGTGCCCATTCATGCCCAGTGCCCACCTATCAGTGCCCATCTGTGCCACCCATAAGTATCCATCAGTGCCACCCATAAGTGCCACCCATGAGTGCCCATCTGTGCCGCCTATGAGTGCCCAGTGCCACCCATGAGTGCCCATCAGTGCCGCCTATGTGTGCCCATCAGTGCCACCTGTGTGCCCATCAGTTCCGCCTATGTGTGCCCATCAGTGCCGCCTATGTGTGCCCATCAGTGCCGCCTATGAGTGCCCATCAGTGCCGCATACCAGCGCCGCCAATCAGTGCCACCTCATCTGTGCCCATCAGTACTACATCATCGATGTCCATCAGTGCCATCTCATCGGTGCCCATCAGTGCCACCATATCAGTGCCCATAATTTAAAGAGAAAAACTTATTTACAAAAAAATTAACAGAAAAAAATAAAAACGTAATTTTTTTTCAAAATTGTCAGTCTTTTTTCAGTTGTTGCGCAAAAAAAAATCGCAGATGTGATCAAATACCACCAAAAGAAAGCTCTATTTGTGGGGAAAAAAGGACGCCAATTTTGTTTGGGTACAGTGTAGCATGACCGCACAATTGCCATTCAAAGTGCGACAGTGCTAAAAGCTGAAAATTGGCATGGGCGGGAAGGTGCGTAAGTGCCTGGTATGGGAGTGGTTAAGTAAAACCTATGCCTGACTGTTGAGAGACATGCAGTCCATTCCCCTCCACCAGTTGGGAACTTTTGCATTCAGCCCATATACCTTGTGCTGCTTTACCCTTTTTTCTTTCCTGTTCTGTCCATGTTATACTGATGTGAATGGATCTTTATAATCTATAAATCACTGTGTAATAATAATGCTAATAGAGCCCCAGTAACCTCATTGTGATATATTTTAGAGCTGTGCATTGGTTTTGATTTTACCTTGTATTTGAGTGTATATAATGCTGCATTTTCAGACATTGTTTGTATTTTAGTATTGCTAGCTAATTTGAATGTTTATTAGTTGCCTGTTCTTCTTGCTGTGTCTTACATGCTTTGTTATAATTGGTTGCAAATGTATTCTTTACCTTCTCAAAATAAACATATTTTGCTTATTCTCTGGTGTCTGTTTCTTCATTGCAAATTACCAGTATAGTAACATACCTTAAACAGGATTCTTGCATGAAACCCTTTGCAGTTTTTCATTGTCCTGTTGCCTTGTCCCAAAGCTGGCTAAAAATAATTTTTTTGCTCTGGGCCAATACACGTTTTTTTTATTTAAGGCACTATGATAAAGAGGACCATGCTTGCTGGAATAACCTCATCAGAAGAAACTTGGGGAAGCTACAAATGATTGTATGTTTAGTTTCTATATCATCCTAGAGTGGAGTCCATCACCAAAAGGCCATGTCATGCACAATTCAAAAATGGCTTCAAAGCAGGCCATTAGAGGACCAGAGCTTGATCCTCATCTGTGTTTCAGGCCAGGATTTGCCTGCTTAAAATTCCTCCACAGCATGTCATGTTTCTGGTTTGTAAAACCTTTTATGATCTAGTAAATAAGCTAGTGCTTGCTAGTTCGCTAATCAGTGACCAGATGTAGCTGGCCTGATGACAAATACAATTATAGCCAATTGTTATGTCAGTAATTACAGTCACCAAAGCAAAAAAAAAAATGTGAATTCTGCAGGGCGTCATTTTTTTAAAGTATGAAGTTGTCACAATGCAATCTCCGTGCACCTATAGCAATGAATCGCCAGTATACGATAGGTTACCCCAAAGATGACACTAACACAACAACGTAACAATTTTTGTAAAAAAAAAGGTACATGCTTACATCTTTGGCAGTATTTGTAGAAAATAATTCCTATTCCTTGCTCAATATTTGACATTTTTAAAAGATGGTTATTATGTTATCAATTGAAATAGCAAGCAAACTGCTTGTATTTACCAAGGTAGGCTATACTATTTTTTTCTGTTGCTAAATGTTTACTCTGTTTATAAATCACTGTGTTTTTAGAGATAAATGAAATGGATAGAGAGTGGTAGAGAACATTTGTTTGAGTACCCATTGAAGGTCAAGTACTCGGCTTAATGTATACAGTGTATAGTACCAGGACTGCATGTACATTTATTCTATACATAAGGTGCATATAAAAGTGTTTTGTAGCCATGCCAATTGTATGTCCTTCATGTGCACAGCCTCATGGTGCGTAAGCACCTGCATCCTTTAACCACTTCAATACAGGGCATTTTCACCACCTTCCTGCCCAGACCAATATTCAGCTTTCAGCGCTGTTGCATTTTGATTGATAATTGCGCGTTTGACGTTTCTATAATTTTTTCACACAAATTGAGATTTCTTTTGGTGATATTTATTCCCCACTGCATTTATTTTTTATTTTTTTGCTAAATAAACAAGAGAAGGTGTTTTTCTTTGTTTCTGTTATAAAATTTTGTAAATAAATAATCTGTCTTCATATATTTAGACCAAACTGTATTCTGCTACATTTCTTTGGGGAAAATAACCCAAATCCGTGTTTATTTTTTTGTCTGTAGGAAAGTTATACACTATTCATAAACAATTATCGATTTTTATATATATATATATATATATACCAAAATCGATCAATCCTGATGTACTGATGGACTATTTTATTTCTTGGAGCCCAAAAATGGCGTGACAGATATACAAATGCATAGATTGCATAGTCCTTTTTTTGGTCACAATTTTTTGGAAAATGAAAAATGAAAAAATATATGTTTTTTTTTTTAATTGTTGTTGTTATTTTATTATTATGTTTTTTATATACTGTCACCAGTGCAGTACAGCATCATCACATAACTGTTTTTTTACTTTTTAACACACTGTGACCAGAGCAATACAGTGTCACCATAGTAACATTGTACTACTCTGGTGAAGGGATCAGGATTATTATTTTTTTTTTACACATTATGATTGATTATACCAGCGCATTTCACTGGTATAAGAAACCATTTTTACTAAATGATATTGATTCATTCAGTGGGGTTGATTTACTAAAGCTGGAGAGTGCAAATCTGGTGCAGCTCTGCATAGAAACTAATCAGCTTCCAGTTTTTTTTGCTAAAAAATAATTAAACAGGCTGAAGTTAGAAGTCGATTGGCTACAATGCACAGCTGCACCAATTTTAGTAATACAACTCCAGTTTGTATTGATTTGCCAGAGTCCTTTGGTCCATTGGTACAAAGGACTGCGATTGACTCTGTCTGTACCATGTGATCACGGTGGTCAATCACAGCTAGCAACACATTTTTACACAATGAATGGCATGCATGGAAGTCATCCATTGTTTACAATTGTTATGTGATCTGCTGTGATTGGGTACAGCGATCAGATGGTACCAGCAGTGGGCCGGTACAGTTAGCAGTCTGACAGATCACACTGTAGCATGGCCCCATGGTCGAACACAAGGCACGTTCTGGGAGAACATTATATGATGTCCATCCAGAATGACTAAGGTGAGAAACCCAATCCTGCTCCATATAGATTGGTCCCCTAGGCTCATTGATCAGGTTAGGAGAAGACAGGTTAGGAGAGTCCATACAATGACAGCAATGACTTTACTGGAACACAACTGATGTACATATTTACACACTTTCAGGCATCCCAGCAGTGATGGTACAATCCTTGTACCTACAAGTTGCAAACAGCAGAGGAAAGAACCAAGTCAAAGAGCAGTCCATGCCCTCAAAGTCCTACATCAATTACCCAAGGTATGTCAGAAGTCCCATAGACCTGTACCTCTCCTTTCTTGCTTCCCTGAGCTGCTAGAAGCTAGAGCCTCAAAGATTATACTGTATCTTTACTGTGATTGTCTTTGTATTGATTGCCATGACTAGCTGACCCCAAGTAGACTCCCATTATTTAAACAGAGTCAGAAATGCCCAATGGTGGTAGGGCCAAAGCCGGTACTCCCTCACTATATGGTACACACCATTTACTACTCTGGGGACCTCTATCAACTGCTTAGGCAACTACACTGCCTACTTTTACTTCAGGGTTCCAAAGTCTAACTATGGCGATATCTAGTGGACAAATTGGGGAAACAGACTGGGCACCATGCCTCGACCCTACAAACCTATAGGCTTCAATCTTTTTAAATATGCATCTTTCATTAAAATATTACCTAATGACACTGCTTAAAGGTCATTGTTCAGAAACAGTGTCTCTTGTATTGTCTGCCTGTCACTTGTGCCCTTGGTGTAAACTAGGATATGATCTGCCGTAATCATTTTAAGAAATCTGGTTCAGAAAACTGGTGTAAATTGAACACTGGAACAAGTGTATGAAAACAGGGAGTGATTGAAGAAGACCAGAGGACATCAACAGTTCTGAGAGATAAAAAAAAAAAGATAAAAAAGTGAAATAATAATAATAATAATAATATTTATGACAAAAAAAATGACAACTGTTTGACACACAATGCTTCTTCAAACTTAACGGCATACAGGTAGAGTTTAGATTTAGTTTAATATCTTAAATGTAAGGCTTTGTTGTGTTTTGTAGAATATGATTGATGCATACTTATTTGAAGCAAACACAATTTAATGTGTTTATTTTCCTTTGAAATCTTTTATCATTTGGTAGCGATCATAGCACCTCTTTCACTGATAACTGCCGTTATAGTGATAAAGGTCAAGAAAAGGACTGTTCTAAATCTTGATAGCGCAGCCATTGCTAAAAAAAAAAATTGAAGGTGAATAGAAAAAAAGTGTAGCTCTCCCCATCATCTGTTGTCCAGAAGCTCATTTTAATTAATGATTTTGTTTTCATTTTGTGCATTGAGCTTAACATAACCTCCTTTTCCTGGCGTGTGATCTCATGAGAAAGAAATACTTCCTCTTTTGTCTTTCTTTAATTTGCTGTGATATCTCTTCAGATACTATTGATCCTAACCTACCACATTTCTTTCTCTCATCACTGTATCTACACTTTCATCATCATGAACATGTCAGTGAGTAGGCCTATCATGTCTTATTCTCTTCCTGCCTCTGCCACTATGTCAATATTTAATGTCACACTCTCTTAATCCAGTTATCTGCTCTGTCCTTCAATAATTACTGGCTAAACTTTGGAAAGTTAATTCGGTAAATTTTGTATTATACATATCCCTCTAGCTATGTCTACAATTCAAAATCAATAAGCATAGTACTTGTACTTCTTTGCATTTTATATTATACATTTATGTTTTGAACTATGAATTTGCATAACATTTTTGCTTATAAAATCATGTTTTTTTAATCACTTCCCTACCGCCCATTGTCATATGACGTCCACAGATGGGATCTCCCATCCTTGGTGGACATCATATGACTTTTTTGGCTTCCCGTCCGTCTGGGGGGGTGCGACCACGGCATCGCGCGTGACTCGGTGATCTGTGTGTCAGATAAACACATAGATCCATTTACCTGTCAGGTGAGGAGACCGATGTGTGTTCCCAGTACAGAGGAACACACATCAGTCTCCTCCCCTTGTGAGTCCCCTCCCCCTTATTTTAGCAACATCCAAAACGAACATTGTATACTCGGTTTTTAAATAATTATTAATGCCCTGATCAAAAAAGAAATTGGCAAAAACACCGCTTTAAGTGAGTAATGGGGAAAAGATAAGCTGCTGGGAGTACTGTGCTTGGCCTTTTTTTGTGACACAGTTTGGGTCTTCCTCAAAGCTTTCGGTTTCTTTGGCCCAGAACAAATATCCAACTCAGGAAAGTTGATGAAAATTCAGTATGCTAATCTGCATACTTTTTGTAAGTCATTGATTTAACATTTTGCAGCAAGTGGGTCAAAATGACAGGAAACTAAATTTGTAACAAAGAGAACTATGGTAGCCTCTGTGTTTTTCTTTTAAGCATTGCAAATATAATAAGCATGCATATAACAAAGAAATGACACGTTATAGCAAGATAGCATGGACTAAATGTCCTTTAAATCAACAATTTCAAAGCAAACCAAAATAATTATAGCTAACATTAATTAAATTTTAAAAGAGTGAATAATTTAAAAAAAAAAAATGAGGTCAGTATTGTTCAAAAAAAATCTGAGAGGCAATATACTTGGCTGTGTTAATTTCTTACATAAGATCTGTCTCTGTTTGACCCGAGGGACCCTTGTACATCAACCCCATCCACCAGATATTGATGACAGAGAACTAAATACTATTGAATTTGTTTCCATATTTGTTGGCAGTGAGGGTTAACAAAGATGTGTTAGTCAGCCATAACTCGCTATAATCATTTGTGAGCTCAAGAAAAATAACAGTAACAGCTGACAGCTTTTTAAAGTTGTGTTTTATCACATCATTGTCATGTAATGTTTAAAGACATGGATGGAATCGCACACTTTCCATTGACAAATTTTATTATTTCCTGACACGGAATTTAAGCCAAATATGTCCTAAATCTTCATTCCATGTACAGTAAATTAAGCATACATATTGTCACGAACGTACTTACCGAGACCGAGATGCTGAGGGCGGCTCACATTTGCGACCTGGCGCAATCCGCCCCCTGGAGTTGGGACAGAGGGGGGAAGGCTCAAGGAGGCACCGGTACTGGCAGTGAAGCTGAAGTCTTGATATGATTAGTCAGTGGCTTTAGCTGATGATGGTTTACTTGAGACAAACTGTGGGTCAGGCAACAACAGTTCGGGTACACAGAGCACGTAGTCAGGGACAAGGACTGGAGGCGGGTCCAGAGTGCAATCTGTAGGTCAAGGGTTGGAGAAGGCAGAGAATCCAGAGGTACAGGCCAGAGGTCAGGGACAGGAGACAGCAGCAATCCAGGGATGTAAGCCAGAGGTCAGGTTCAGGAGAGAGAGCAGAGTCGTGAGTTAATCCGGGTCAAACAAGGCAGGTTCAGCAACAGGAAGCACAACAGGAGCTGACGACAAACCAGCAACCTGTCAAGGGACAGGGGCTGGTTTAAATAGGCCAGTCAGGCCTCTGGTTCTGGGGAGAAGGCGTGCATGCGCCCGTGCATGCAGCGCGTGCCGGACCGCGCATGTGCGCACACGATTCGCTCACAGGCATGCGCCGTATCGCTGTTCTACCACGCATGTGCGCTATTCTGCGTCTGGCTGGGTTGGCTCCCTGACACATATTTAGTATAGAATGTCAGATAAGCAAATGTTGTATTAATCCTGGAAATATCAGTCATTGTTTATCCCACATTATTAAACAATACAAAACGGTGCGCTCAGCTGTAAATGTGTGAAATTTAAAAAACTGCTGCAATTCAAACTCCTTGAATAGTGAGCAGAAAAAAAAATGAAATAAAAAAGATGAGCTGTTTTTGACTAAAATATTATCCTAAAATGATGCAATAAAAAATGTGCAATAAGCAAAATAAATCAATAGTGAATGTTCATAAATGGCAAAGGGGGTTCATTACGAAAGGCAAATCCACTTTTCACTACAAGTGCACTGCAAGTGCTCTGAAATTGCACTTGGAAATGCAGTCGCTGTAGATCTGAGGGGGACATGCCAGGAAAATAAACAGCATTTTTGCTTGCACATGATTGGATGATAAAATCAGCAGAGCATCCCCTCAGATCTATAGCAATCTACAGCGACTGCACTTAAAAGTGCACTTAAGTGTACTTGTAGTGCACTTGTAGTACAAAGTGGACTTGCCTTTCGTAAATAACCCCCAAAGTGTCACTTAATAAGTGAAGCTCTAATTGTCTAGAACAGTGTATCAAGTGATTTACATCAAAAATAATTAAATTTTTGTGAATAAGTAGCCACGATTTGTTCACAAAAAAAAAAAGTTCATAAACCGTCCAGTTCTCCACAATTCAATGTGTTTAGTGAAGAGTTGATGCTACAACATTCCCACATGCAAATACAACAAACTATTTGTAGTGCAGCTGAAATAATCCACAATGGAAAATGTGTCACTGCTGTGCTCTATATGTGCAAATTGTCCTCTTACCAAATCATATGATCCCACCAAGAGATCATATGCGTGTAAGTGGAAGCGCCCCTAAAGGCAAGTGGTCAGCGAGACCCTGCACGCTCCCCATGGTGGTCGTCACATTACTCCTCACTCTTTGTCAGCTAGGTTTACCATGCCGTCATGGTGGATTGCTATCCATGCCTGCCATTCCATCTTGTCCTGTTTGCACTGCTGGGCCCTTCTAATCCCATATCCACAGTTCCCGGGTCAGACATTCCCAGACGACTATCATTGGGTCATGAGCATGTGATGTCTTGCAGATTTACAATTGTATGTGCATCAACCCCTGAGGAAGTGACGCTATGTCATGAAACACGTCGGTTTACATAGATGCAAGTTCACATTAATTATGGATTGATCTTTGAAACATTGTATCTGGATATGGAGATAATATTTATATACTGACCAGTCTGCTTGACTATTTGGCAAGTATGTCGCTGTTGATCTTTTGGAAATTGTGTTTACCAATAAATCTTTACTTTATTGATTTTATTATTGAGTGTGTTGCGCCTCATCTAAAGTCCACCGGGCAATTCATGTTTCTTTTTCCCATTCATTCTACATGAGTAAGAGCCAGTCATAGGATGAATCGAGTAAGTAACTCACGTGCGCAGTTGTTGCTGAATGAGAGTGGTAATTTTCTTCTGCGATGGCTACATAGTATCAGGCAGGGGTTGGACAGTGCAATTCTCAGAAGGGGAATTGAAGATAACTTTAGTTAATTCACTCCTAGTAATGCAGTTGGAAGAAGATTTAAAAAAACAACTTCACTGAAAGTAAGTAACAGACATGATTCAACAGTTTCCACACGTTCTCATTGTTAACCTTCTTACATTAAAAAAGCATTGCTGAAAATGTATCCTGCAATTTTATCTGATGCGATATTGACTTGCAATGTCAGCTAAATAAAGTTTGCAGGACTTAAAACATTTGTTGACCTGAGGGCCATTGCATCATGCCACGTCTAACTGCAATGATTTAGCCACACCATCTAAAGTCTGCTTTTTCTATCTCAGAGCAGGGGCGGATCCAGAGTCTAGTCTCGGGAGGGGCACTGCCAGAAAATAAAAAAATTTGCAGGCAATTTATTTGGGAAATGGCTGGTGTTGGTGATTCAATCATCACGGCACCATGGTTGTTATGGTGTTAGGATGATTAAAGCACATTATTTCTATTATTACATTGTTATAGAAAATGAAATGGTTCAACTCCCCATAATGTTGAATCAGTGGGAGCCCCAAGTGTGCCACTTGCCACCGTCGCCTGCCACCAGATGCAGATTTTCACTTGCCACAAGTTGCGGATTGTCACTTGCCACGTCACCTGCCACAAGTTGCAGATTGTCACTTGCCACGTCACCTGCCACACATTGCGGATTGTCACTTGCCACAAGTTGCAGATTGTCACTTGCCACATGTTGCGGATTGTCCACTTGCCACGTCACCTGCCACACATTGCGATTGTCACTTGCGACATCACCTGCCACACGTTGCGGATTGTCCATCTGCCACATGTTGCGGATTGTCCATCTGCCAAACGTTGTGGATTGTCACTTTCCTGCTAAGGTGGGGAATGGGGATTGTCACTTCCTTTCTGTGTCCCAGAGTCAGGCAGCAGAGACTGGATGCTGGACATTTTAGTGCAGTTAGTGTTAACAGCAAATCCACATAAATGTCCATTCAGAAATCCATGGAATGGAGTGTTGAAACCAGACATGGAACAATATGGGTCAGGACATGAACCTTCTGGCAAAGAATACTCTTACCGGAGCTGATGGATCTACCTTTTAGGCAGATCATTAGAGCGTGTGAAATCCTAGTGGCAGGTCACATCTGCTTGTCTGAAGACTCAAGGTGGACCAAACGGATCACAGATGACAACTCCTGGGAAGTGAACCCGTCCTCAAAGGAGACTCTGGATATACCAGATATCCACATGGTCCTCAGGCGATAAAAAAACTACTTTGTCTGGGAATGCTTTTCAGAAATAGAAGATGTTAGAAGGTTCATGTGATGACCCATATTGTTCCACGTCTGGTTACAACACTCCATTCCATGGATTTCTGAATGGACATTTATGTGGATTTATTTTATTGTTATTTTCACTTTTGTTGCACTTTGAGGCCAGTCCCATTTAGTGTGACTTGGTCTCTCCAAATTTTAGCGCTACATTTTCACTCACAATCTTTATATTTTAGTCACTTTTTTGTAGCTGCTCTTTTTCATCCCCTTTTGGGGTCTTTTTTCAGACTAGTGCAATACTTTTTTCTTTATTTCCAGTGTTAACAGCAACACATACATCACAACGTTATAAACCTTAGATGTCACTCCCAAAGCCAAACACTGTGGTAAACAACTGCAGTGTTCCCCTGTTTGATGCTCCTGTCACCATGGCATGTAACGTGCTGCATTTTGGGTCTGCGACTCCAAGTCCGACGTCACGTGACTCACTGATGTCACTCGTTGCTAGACGCAAAGCGGCCCAAGCGCTAGCAACGAGTGCAGGGAAGAGGCTCTACCCACCACCTCCTCCTGGTCAGTACGGCACAGCGGCGTAATTATACACACTAGATGAGTCTCTCTCTCTCTCTCTGTGCCTCTGATCGGCTGATGTGAGACAGAGAGAGAGACTCGTGTAGAGCAAGTGACATTGTCCGTGTGATATTTTTTTGAGGGGGCAATTGCCCTGTTGCCCCCCCCCCCCCTGGATTCGCCCCTGTCTCAGAGTGGAAGTACAATACAGTAGCACATACCAGAGCTTGCACATTATGTGTTGAAACTTCTGGCTTACCCTACAGACAGTTTATTATCCAAAAGGGTCTTCAGTACAGATGGAGGTTTTATTACATAAAAATGAATAACCCTGTCCCCTGAACCAGTTCTGGACTACAAGGGACTGAACATCTTTGCTGCTAATGCCACAGAAACTTTTTACTGCCACCCTCAACAAAAAAAAAAGATACCTGCCACCATTAACAGCTTCTGCCACCACTCCTGGCCTAGTCTAGGTTTCTGCCACTGGAAAGATGCCTCACAGGATGTATTAATCATGTTCTGCTCTTCAAAGTTTGCTGCCTATTCTAATGCTCTTACACTGTAAAAGTGCCACACAATGTTTCAACAGCTGGAACTCAGCTGCCAAATTTCTAATATTTGCTGCAGGGTAAATCCTGTCTCACAGTTTGCAGAGTAAATTCTGCATTGCACCTCAAAGTTTACAGGCTGTTCTGGTGCTTCAACACTGCGAGACCTCAGCTGACATATTTCTAATGTTTTTCTGCTAGGTATGCTTTAACTCTTGTGACATTGTCAGGGAAGAAACTGGAGAAGAACTGTCAGATATGCCAATAACTGTAATGGCCACGCTAATCCGCACATGCGCATTAGCAATCGGCACATAACTGCAAATGCACGGTAGCAACGGCTAACGCATGTACGCATATGTGCTAACATTCGTACGCGAACGTGCTAACGTTCATACGCAAACGTGCTAACATTCGTACGCAAACGTGCCAATTACCAGTGTTTTGCTGGCCTATATAAGGACTCCAACTGCTCTCATAAATCGTTGGATTATCGTCAGCTCTGTATCCTGTGTTCCTTGCTCCTTTTTTATTACCTGTTACCGACCTGGCTTACCCTGACCTGCTCTGGCTTCTCTCCTGGCTCTGAACCCGGCTTGTTTCACGGACCTGCTCCTTGCCTGTTGCAAATTGTCTTTCTGTGTTTGACCCTGGCTTGATCACAACTACACCTCCTGCCTCTGCCTCTGACTGCTCTACTGTGTTTGACCCCCGGCCTGGCTTTTGACGATGTCTCTGCTTATCCACCTGCTAGGATCTGCCAGTACCTCCAGGGAATCATTGGCTGTGACCAACTTCTCTGCTCTGACGAGTCCGCTTCTGGAACCATCAGACAGCTTCATTGGCAGGCAACCCATGCATCTCTGGGCAGAGCACCCTCTGTCTCCAACTCCAGGGGTACTCTGCTCTCAGCCACAAGGGGAGCTCTCTCGTCACCTCAGTCTTCACCCTTGTACGTGACAGGCATATTCCTATGCTCCAGCATGATAAAGATGTCACATAATGTTTCCAAAGCTGGACCTTAACTTCTATACTTCTAATCTTTCCTGCAAGGGAAATCCTGCCTTGTGTCTCATAGTTTGCAGCCTATTCCAGTGTCCAGGCACTGTAAAGCAGTCACACAATCTTTCCACAGCTGGACTTCAGCTGCCAAATTTCTAATGTTTTCTGCAGGGAAACCCCCTTGTTGAGCCTTGATGATTGCAGCCTAGTCTAAAATTATTTGCACTCAAAATTATTTGTGTTTTATGTCTCCAAGATAATGGATTTTAATGTTTATTTCAAGGTAAAACATGTCTCATCTTTCCTTCTTCAATTTTGGCCTAACCAAGTTGCTTACATACTGTTCAGCTCTAAACAATATTTAAAGCTTTTGTCGCTCAAATAATAAACACCAATGATTTTTTCAAGATAAAACCTGTCTTGTCCCTGCCTTCTACCGTGTTTCCCCGAAAATAAGACCCAGTGTTATTTTTCAGGAGGGCTGCAATATAAGCCCTCCCCCGAAAATAAACCTAAGTTAAAAATACTTGTAAAATCCTATAATCCACACTATTACAGTATTATATAACGTACAATGTGTGTGTTTCTGTAATATAATTGTGGGGAAGAGAGCTCAGGCGGGTCACAGAAGTGCAGAGCTGTGCCATAACGAAGGTATTTGGCACAATTATATTACAGAAACACACACATTGTACATTATATACTGCTGTAATAGAGTGGAATATAGGATTTTACAAGCATTTTAACTCAGTTCACACTGGGGATTCCTGTCAGGCAGGGAGAGAGTGGGGGAGAGAAGACAGCACATTACATGGTAAGACCTACCCCGAAAATAAGCCCTACTGTGTCTTTTGTTGACAAAATTAATAAAAGACCCAGGCTTAGTTTCAGGGAAACATGCTGTATTGCAGCCTAACCAGGCTCCTTGCATATTGTTCAACAACTGAACAATATTTGTGGCTATTTTCTCCTAGGTCATCCTAGGACTCGCCCCAAAGACAGTTACAATTAGCAAAGTGATGAGTTCATGTCTCTGGGGCTCTTTCATACGGGCGGACTGTTTCGGTTTTTTAGACAGACCAGAACGGGCGCTCCGTGCTCCTCTATGGAGCCACGGATGTCAGCAGTGACATGCCCGCTGACATCCGACCCGCTCCGATCCGCCAATGTGTGACAGAGGAAAACCCTATTTTCCATCCGTCTGGCAGATTGGATCGGGTGACAACGGACTCTACGGTCCGTCGTCATCCGATCCCCCATAGGGGAGAGTGGCGCTCTGACAGGTCGGTCCCTGCACAGTGTGCAGAGGCCGACCTGTCATCTGCCGGCTCAGCGGCAATCGACGGAGCAATCCCTGCTGAGCAAAACGGTCCGCCCCGTGTGAAAGAGGCCTTCCTATCAACATGAATCTTGGACTGATTGGCACCATGTACTGTTTTTTCATCTAATGCCCTGTACACACGATAGGTTAGTCTGATGAAAACGGTCTGATGGATTTTTCCATCAGTTATCCGATGAAGCTGACTGATTTTCAGTCGTGCCTACACACCATCAGTTAAAAAAACTATCGTGTCAGAACACGGTGACGTAAAACACAACGACGTGCTGAAAAAAACGAAGTTCAATGCTTTCAAGCATGCGTCGACTTGATTCTGAGCATGCGTGGATTTTTAACCGATGGACGTACCCACAGACGATCGTTTTTTTCTATAGGTTTTTTATCCATCAGATAATTTTAAAACAAGTTCCTATTTTTTTAACCTATGGATAAATAACCCATGGGGCCCACACATGATCGGTTTGGTCTGATGAAAACGATCCATCAGACTATTTTCATCAGACTAACCTATCGTGTGTACGCAACATTACGGTTCAGCCCTGCTGTACAGGGAGTACAAGAATCTGATACCAGGTCAAATGCAAGTACTTACATTGCTTATATTTAAAAAAATAATGCAATAATGTATTAATGATAGCAGAGCTGCATTAATTTGTGTCTTTTATATCTGCTTAAAGTCCATCCACATTGAATAGCCCTTCTAACATTACCCACAGGTTAAAATGCTGTAATCCAAGGGTGGCTACACTGCTGAAACATAGATACAATGAAGTAGTGAGCATAGCCACCATATGACAGGAACTATGTTACTAGTAGAATCGGGGTAAAGAAATAAAAAATCTAATACAGCCACCACATCCAAGGACTGGTAAGCTGTATATATCTAAAAAAAAACTTGGGTTTATATACACTTTAAATAGTAATTTTCTATCTTTGAACTTGTATACAGTATGTGAACCAGAGAAAAGTTGCCTCCATCAGCACCTGTGACCAAATATTCTTAATACTACCATAAAGAAATAAAGAAACAGAAAAGGTATGATGTCACCAAATGACAAAGTCACCAGCTTTGCATTAACCTATACCCACCAACAATCTGTTAATAAACATAAAGTTCCCCAGCCAATGCCCTGTGCTGGTGATACAATAAAATGCCCCCCCCCCCCCCATTTAAGGGGGCTTCACACTGCCCCGCTGCGATTTTGCTAAAGTGCAGTTTAGCTGCGCTTTCCCATAGACTTCTATGAGGATGCCTCAATTTTGGTGCACCAAAACACCTGCTTTATGCATCTTTGGTACATTTTCTGAAACTTCACCAAAACCGTGGGACTACATAGAAGTCAATGGGAAAGCACAGCTAACCCACATGAAACCATAGTGTGTCAATTCAGTCATGCCACAAATTCTCTTATTGCGTTAATCATTGGGAACCTATGTTACAATGACTTCATAGAACTTACCTAACACCTATAAAACTCGTTCAGAGCTTTCCAAAAGAGTCGCCTCTTTGTTGAAGGAATTGTGGTGTCAAAGGTAATATAGTTCACATAACGTGGGAATGTAAAGCCCTCAGAAGCTTTTAGAATTCAGTTTTTTTGCTCTTCAGTTACAGGTTCACCTAAACCCTCCCTAGCTATAATTGGCCTCAGAATTTACAACATCCCAACCCAATTTAGGTGTCTTATCACCCATATTTTAATTGCTGCAAGGCATTTCAATAAATGCACCCAATGCATCTGAGGTATTATATAGAGTTAAAATGCAATACTTGTATGAAAAATACTAAGTAGCAGTGGTTGGGCTCTTTGATTCAAGGGAACCTAGTGGGTCAGCCTTCACGTAATGATACTATGTTTCTGTGTTAGTTTAGTCTATTCTCTTTTTGTTGAATTTTATTGCACTAATTTGCAATTTACAAATGTATTACATGGCATTTCTCTGTTAGTTTATATAGCGCTTATCGGTATAACTACTTAAATATTTGCTGATAATGTCATTGTAGCATATATTTTTTTTAACAGTAAAACGTGTAGCATATTTAAACCTTGACCATGTATGTACATTTTTTTTTCTTGTATGGTACAAGCTTTAATAAAAACAATTGAAAAGAAAACCTTTCTGTGAAGCCACTCTAAAGAGCCAGCTATCAACATGGCTGATGGCATCAGAGTGGTTCTTAAACATGTGATCGCTATGTAAGGAGGGACATAGTGATTACATGCAGTTTGGAGTTTTCATTGAAAAAATTAGCCTTCAGCTTGCAAGTGAACACTGCCACCTTCAGGTGCCACTGCCCTCAATTTAATAGTGTAATTGTCAGGTACAATTACATTATTTAAATTAATAATACATTTAAAAATATTGCAACATTTAGCCTGAGTACCAAGATATCAATGTCCTCTGATCATGAAAGCATTTGAAAATTTTTACTTTTCCAAATAGACTGTTGGAGAGGTTCATGGAAACATGATGCAACTCATACATGACTGTCTTGAAAATTTATGGCATGTTCTGTTATAGCCATTTTCTTCATCTTTTTTTTTTTTTACTAGTTAGACTCATTATTCCCTCATTTGCCTCTACGTTGCTCCTTAGTTGACTCTCTCATGAGTCATTTGTGCACAGCTTTTGTTTACCCTACCACTGGTGTTTTTCTGCTTACTTAATGCCATTTTTTTTTGCCAAATACACATACACCCTGTTGCCCTGTTTTTCTATTCTCTACTGTGTTGCTTCATTTTATTCAAAGTCTATGTACCAAATTTACACATCATTCAGCTGATGTGCAAAGTAGACAGTGATGTCAACAATACAAATTATTGCATTTCATTAGCATGTCCCAGTCAAGATCAAAGATTTCACAAAAACACTGTTCCTTATGCCGCGTACACACGATCGGATTTCCGATGGTATAAAATCCGATGGAATTTTTAGTCGGAATTCCGATGAAGCTTACTTTCATCAGTCTTGCCTACACACTATGGCCCAGATCCACGAAGCAGTTACGTTGGCGTATCTATTGATACGCCGCGTAACTTCTAGGATGCTCCGGCGTATCTTTGTTTTGTATCCACAAAACAAGATACGCCTGAAGCTGGGCTAGATCCGACTGACGTACGTCTTAGTATGCCGTCGGATCTAAGGTGCATATTTACGCTGGCCGCTAAGTGGCGCTTCCTTTCATTTCCGCGTCAAGTATGCAAATGAGCTAGATACGCCAATCCACAAACGTACGTCTGCCCGGCGCATTTTTTTACGTAGTTTACGTAAGGCTTTTTTTGGCGTAACATTACCCCTGCTCTATGAGGTGTACGCAATGTTAAGTATGGACGTCGGGCCAGCGTAGAATTTTCCGTTGTGTACGTCGTTTACGTAAAACGTTTGTAAATAGGGCTTTGCGTAAATTACGTTCACGTCGAAAGCATTGACTATTTGCAACGTGATTTCGAGCATGCGCACTGGGATACCCCCACGGACGGCGCATGCGCCGTTCAAAAAAAAGGTCATTTATGTGGGGTCAAGTTGCATTAACATAAAACACTCCCACATCTTAACCATTTGAATTGCCCGCCCTTACGCCGACACAGTTACACTACGCCGCCGTAATTTATGGCGCAAATTCTTTGTGGATACAGAAAATACTCTGTAAGTTACGGCGGCATAGTGTATCTGAGATACGCTACGCCGGGCTTAGAGATGCGCCGTGTTATGTGGATCTGGCCCTATCAGACTAAATCCCGACCGTCCAAAATGCGGTGACGTAAAACACTACGACGAACCGAGAAAAATGAAGTTCAATGCTTCCGAGCATGCGTTGACTTGATTCTGAGCATGCGTTGACTTGATTCTGAGCATGCGTGGATTTTTCTCCGATGGAGTTCCACACAGAGGATCGGAAATGTTTTCATCGGAAAAATTTAAAACATGTTCTATTTTTTTACACCAATGGAAAAAAGTCAGATGGGGCCCACACACGATCGTTTTTTCCATCTGACTTTTTTCATTGGAAAAAACGATTGTGTGTACACGGCATTACTGTGCACTTTTAGTTGTTCCTCTGTCTACGCCTATAATAGAAAATGTAATACATATTTATTTTTTATAGTTCAGATATGCGGATAGATTAAAATAATACTATAACTTAACAATGAGTGAACTTAAAACCAGGACACTCTGAATTGAAACCAGTCAAATAACAGCTCTAGCTGGGGGCGCACAACAGGACGTAAAATGTAATTCCATCTTTGTAGCCAAAGTGGAATAACACCTAATTTTTATTATTATGTATTGTTGCATGTTCCCATTCATATAGCTTTACTAATTGCAGCTTGGCTTTTAGATGATCTTTTCTGAAAACTTCAGAACTGAAAAAAAGGTTGAAGTAAAGAAAATCTCTTGATTTCCCCATCAACACTGTTGAGGGGGAAACCCTTCCGCTGCACTATTGCATTCTGACAGCAGGAAGATTCTCCGGCCATCATAAAACAATGAACACTGCTGAAGGCTTTAGCCAGCAGCAGGGATCGGATGAAAAAAGCCTGAAAGGCTGGTTGTATTGAAGTCGATCAACAGATCAACTTCAGTACAACTAGCCTTATCATAGATGGATCAAAATTAGGCCGGTTCCTGCTGAAGTTTTCTATTGGGACAAACTCACACTTGTTCAGAAATGCTTGCAGTCTGTTGTGAAACTTCAATCCTAAGAAACAGGAGTGGTAGGGTAAACAAAAACAAAATGTGAGATTTTTATAGGTGTGCCGTATGAATGGGGACACATAAAAAAACTATAGTAGGCTTTTCTAAAATTTGACTACAAAAGTGAAAAATACACTTTATATTTGCCCATAACAAGAATATATAGGATCATTAGAAAGAAAATCAGCTGTGTGTGGGTAAAATCTCCCCTGTGGTGTTATGTTGTCATCTCATCCTTTTGACAAGGGGCGCTTTATTTATGCTCAAAGCAAGGTCCACTACATTTATTTTGTGTAATAATAGTAGTCTTGATATTGCTGAGTCTTTGGCAACCTTAACGGCTGAGGTTTGCACATGTTGTTTAGGTTTTGGTGCTTTATTATTGTATTTATTGTATTTCCAACACCATACTAATTTAGGCAGCTTGTCTACAATCTTAGCCTCTCCAAGAAAATCGCTTGATTCCCCCATCAATACAGTCAGTGTTGATGGGGAAATTCCCCTGCAGAGCTATTGTGTTCTCCAGGCAAGGGGGAAGACGTCCCTGCCTGGAGAGCACACAGTGATTATTGCTAGTGGCTTGACTTGGGTACAATGAGCCTGACCATAGACGGTTTGAATCTCGGCCGGCCCCTGCGGAACTGGCCATGAATCGAACCGTCTATGGCTTTGAGAGAAAATATGGAACTAGCTAGCTCTCACTTTAAGCGACAGCATCGCCATTTGCATAAATGGGCATACTTTGGATAGTTTCTTATCCCTCACCCCAATGCAATGCAGTCACTGTTTCGAGTCATTGACTTGTGTACCTAAATTAAAGCTTGACTAAATTATTTCTATAAACAGGCTTTTTAAACAAAAGAACCGTGCTAGTAATGGAAACCGTGTGAAAAAGAGCCTAAAGTGCCTCCTTCTGACTGGATAGAAAAATACATATTAACATGCAACATTTCCTATTTACTTGAATAAAAACATACATTTTTTTAATCTGAAAGAAAAATGTGAAAATATCTATCATACATCCTGTTATAGTATGAGCTAGCAATCCTACCATACCACGATCTTTCCCTCTAAATCTTCATTTCATTCAAAAGTCTGTGATATTTTACAATGAGTAATGTGTAAAACTGTCAAAAAATGTGTCAGGTAAACATTTCACATATATGTATTTCAGCAGTTTGCCCGGTGTTCAGTTCAGGTCTTTGGTTTTGACGGGCAGATTTCAAGTCTACTACATGCTTCATTATGCCATATATTTAAACAAAAGCCTTCTTTTCACTTTCAGATAAAATATCAATTTCCTTGCAAAATCTATTTAAGCTGTTCAAATCCTAATAGACCAACACTCATGAATAAACCACACACAACACTAGTCAGTCAATAAAAATAACTGCGTTGATTAACGTGTTCAAAGAGCACTGGACAGTTCCCTAAGGATTGGATCAAGAATCAAATAATTGAACTGTTCTGACTGATTTCACAGCCCTTTGTCCATAAATATATCCATAGACATGGTGACTTTATTCTTCAACACACTCAATGACTAACATTAGTCCTGAGAATCTTTCTAGGTATAACAAGAAATGTAATGAAATCTAAAGGAAAAATGCTCCTGACCTCTGTCATTTGAGTAACTGATTTGGAACAAGTATGCTACAAAAAAAAATTAGTAACATATTATTTGGTCCAGGACAGTGGCCTATAAGTCATTTAAGCCCAAGGATCAGCATGACAGACAGTCAACTAACTAGTATCTTCACAAAGATTTGTCAGCAATGGCAGCCTACATATTTTCCTCTGGACAAATTTATTTTAAAATAATGGTCGATGAAGTGAAATTTCATAGCATTTAAAGAAATCCTTTAGCATGATGAAAAATATAATAATAAAATCTGTATTTTACATTTGCTTTAAAGATTTACCCATTAATGTCTGCCTGAATCTGAACATTCAAAGATTTCTTGTGAAGACCATTTTTCGAAATCCGTATGGACCAAAAATTTGTAAGAGATTCGTCCGACCCCAACCTTTGCTGCTCAACTGAATAAATATTATGAAGCTGGCAAATATGGCACGACTTTCCAAGTCCTAATAAATAGATTCCCATGTGACAGATAATACGTAATTGATATAGTGATGTTAGATTAATTAGAGAAGGGATTAATGTCATACTGTGTGATCTTCAGAATGAAAGATCTACCATTTTGTGCAAGCAAAACATATGAGAAGGTATACATTTTGCAGTGCACTTGAGAAAACTACAATTTCATACAAATTAAAAGAAATATATTGTGTGTCTGTGTGTATATATGTTATTATTATTTTTTTTACGCTTATAAAGATTTTGGATGTCTAAATGTTATTTTTCATAAACATTAAATTCAGAGGGCCAGATCCACATAGCGAATACACCGGCGTATCTACTGATACGCCGGCTTACTTTCAAATTACCCGCGTCGTATCTTTAGTTTGAATCCTCAAACCAAGATACGACGGCTTCTGGGTTCGATCCGACAGGCGTACGACTTTGTACGCCTTCGGATCGTAGGTGCAATACTTCGGCGCCCGCTGGGTGGAGTTTGCGACGTTTTCCGCGTCGGGTATGCAAATTAGCTTTTTCCGACGATCCACGAACGTACGCGCGGCCGTCGCATTCTCTTAAGTCGTCTCTAGTCGGCTTTTTCCGGCATATAGTTAAAGCTGCTATTTTGCGGCGTATAGATAGACTTGCCATGTTAAAGTATGGTCTTCGTTCCCGCGTCGAAATTTGAAAGTATTATTTTTTGTGCGTAAGTCGTCCGTGAATAGGGATGAACGTAAGTCACGTCTAAGTTAAAAAAATTATGTCGTTGCGACGTCATTTCGCGCAAAGCACGGCGGGAAATTTCTAAACGGAGCATGCGCAGTTCAATCGGCGCGGGGACACGCTTCATTTAAATGAATCACGCCCCCTACCTGCCGATTTGAATTCCGTCGCCAGAAATACACTACGCCGCCGTAACTTACGGCGCGAAATCTTCCTGGATTTGACTTAAAGCCAGGTAAGATACGGCAGTGTAGCGTATCTCTGTCTTTTTTCAACCTGACTAACTATGTAACTATCCAATTATATGTGGATCTGGCCCAGAGTGTTTCCCATGCCCATGTAGTCTTTATGAAGCATATTGAATTTACTAAAAAGAAAGCTTGTCAGTTATACGTTGTATCGTCTGGCTATCTCTAGTTGATTAAAACGTCACAGGGGACAGTAGAAGCTAACAATGAGGGGTTGTTGTCTCTCCTACTACTTCTATATTCATAATACAGTGTTAAAATTACCTAATGCGTGTATCCCCATCAAGTGGTTGCAAACGTATCAGATATTCAGAAATTACCTAATGCGTGTATCCCCATCAAGTGGTTGCAAACGTATCAGATTGGATACGCAAGGTAGACCATATCGCTAATATGGAGGAACTTATTTCTCAATCTAAAAACTCCTCTAGGTCCTTTAGTGATAAGTGGGCATGTTGGTCTCATTTTTCGCAATCTACAGAGTACCTTTCCTTATTAAACACATGTTCGGCCCCGGTCTAGTAATGGTATAATTATTATCTTACTCACCGATTCTACATCTTTATATCTATATTATCCGAATGTGGTTGTTATTTTCTCCTTAACTAATAACCGTGGCTGTCCTTATTCTTTCCGTTCCCCCTTGTGTGTCCCCTTTCATGCTTGTCCTAGTGTATTTTCTCTTGTGTATGCTATTTCTTTCTGATACACAAAATGTTGCGTATATACTTCTGTACTGAATATGTACTTTCATATATGGATTTATTTGCATTCTATATTTGTTGATATTCTCTGTATATTCCTAAGTACAGTATATTAAAAATACTCAATAAACAGATTTTAAAAAAAAATTACCTAGTGCAGCTAGTTAATGTGGAGGTCTGCCCAAACATAGAAAATTAAAGGTCAGCAGCTACAAATACTGTAGCTGCTGACTTTTAATACATGGACACTTACCTGTCCAGGGAGCCGGCGATGTAGGCACCGCAGCTGATCTTCCGATCGACTGTCAAGTGCAGCCGCCACCATTGCCAGTAAGAGAACCCAGCAGTGAAGTCATTTGGCTTCACAGCCAGTTCCTTACTACGAATGCACAAAGCGTGCTGTGCTTTCTAATTGGCCCCCGTGGCGGAAGAAGGAGGAGGGGCCGATCTTCAGAGAGATGGCGCCGTGGCCCCGTCTCTGGGAGTGGGGAAGGGAATCCCACCCCTGAAAAGTGGCAAATGTGGCCCCCGGAGGGGAGGAGGAGACGAACAAGTGGAAGTTCCAGAACTGACTTAGGCCCCTTGCACACTGCAGCTTGAAAAAGCTCAGTACATATTTATTTTTTACTGAGCTAAAGTACAGCCCAATAATCGTAATGCACCTATGCACACAGGCCCGCAAAAAGGTGCCGTGCATTCTTCTGTTAAAAAAGAAATATAGAAAAATCAAAATTTTTGGTCAATAAATTATGCCTAATGCGCGCAAATGTGCACAAATGCACACAAATGTCCCTTTTCATCTTCTACAGAACAAGAACGCAAGAATAAATTTGTTACAAAATTTACGTGAAATTGCACGAATGCATATAAGCGAAAATGCACACAAAATAAAACTGAAATTACGTCTGAAAAAGTAGATGCTTAAACAGAAATATTATGTGCAAGAGGCCTTAAAGTGTTACTAAACCCAGGAACCTGCATTCACTAAATCTGATCTCTCACAGTACACAGAACATGGAAATGCAATTATTTTTGTAAATATAAACTGCTAAATACCTTTTCTCATCAGCAGTATATAGCAGTCTCATGACCTCTATCAGTGTCCGGCTGAGCACTGGTTAAAGCTTGTAGTAGGAGTTTTCATTCTCCTCTGACCGTCCCATGAGGCTGCTTGTAGCAATACGCACTAAACTGAGTACGTGCAGAGTGACTACAAGGCTCTGTTCCATCTGGAGATGGATTTGGGACAGTAAAAGAAGGAAAGGATCAGAGAAGTCAGGATCAAACAGCCTCTTTACACAATGTGGAGGATTAACCTCTTAAAGTTTAAGTACCCCCCCCCCCATCATTTTCAGCCAAGGAAGCTACCATCTTTGCCTCTGTTTAAACTACAACTGCCATGATGCTGCACATGTGATCAGTAATGACACCAGCCATTGGATGGTTTGACAGTTTGGTTGAGAGCACAACCAATGGGAGTGTTACATTTCCGGCAGGTGCCGGAAATGAAACTGTGTTATGGAGGGGATGGGTTTACTTTAACCATTTAAGACCCAGACTATTATGCAGGTTAAGGACCTTGCCTCTTTTTGCGATTCAGCACTGCGTCGCTTTAACTGACAATTGCGCGGTCGTGCGACGTGGCTCCCAAGCAAAATTGGCGCCCCTTTTTTCACACAAATAGAGCTTTATTTTGGTGGTATTTGATCACCTCTGCGGTTTTAATTTTTTGCACTATGAACAAAAATAGAGCGAAAATTTGGAAAAAAATGCAATATTTTTAACTTTTTGCTATAATAAATATTCCCAAAAAATATATATAAAAAAAAAATTGTTTTCCTAAGTTTAGGGCGATATGTATTCTTCTACCTATTTTTGGTAAAAAAAATTGCAATAAGCGTTTATCGATTGGTTTGCGCAAAATTTATAGCGTTTACAAAATAGGGGATAGTTTTATTGCATTTTTATTAATATTTGTTTTTTACTACTAATGGTGGCGATCAGTGTTTTTTTTTGTGACTGTGACATTATGGCGGACACATCGGACAATTTTGACACATTTTTAGGACCATTGTCATTTTCACAGCAAAAAGTGCTATAAAAATGCATTGATTACTGTGAAAATGACAATTGCAGTTTAGGAGTTAACCACTATAGGGCAGTGTAGGGGTTATGTGTGACCCCATATGTGTTTCTAACTGTAGGGGGCGGGGCTGGACGTGTGACATCAGTGATCGTCTTTTCCTATATCAGGGAACAGACGATCACTGACACTGCCACAATAAAGAACGGGGCAGGTGTGTTTACACACACCTCTCCCCGTACTTCAGGTCCGGTGACCGATTGCGGGACTCTGGCGCCATTTGGGTCCCGGAGCTTCATGCCCAGCCGTGCCATTCTGCCGAAGTATATCGTCGGTAGGGGGTCCTTAAGTGGTTAAGTTCCACAATAAGTATAACACGCATGCTTTACTGCTAAGGCCTCATGTACACTGCTGCTGGTAAATGGACGTTTAGGAGCAGTTGGGCATTTTTTTTCAACTGCCCTGTAACTCTCCTTTATGTTATCTTATCAGTACATATACACAGGGTCGTTTACAGTCGTTTCGATGCAGTTGACTTTAGAGGCTTTTTTGCAATGCAAAAAATGGGTTCAGAAGCTGAGTTAAGAGGCATTTCAAGCGCTAAACACGGTAACTCGCGTTTAGCCACGTTTAAAATAATTTGGTATTTTAGAAAGGCTTCTAAATGCAAACACTGCTAAACGCGGTATGTAAATGCAGCAAAACGGACATTTTAAATGTGGGTTACTATCTGTCAAGTTAAATAGTTCAGAAGAGGTTGTAAAAACGTCCCTTGTACATGACTAATTTTACTGTTATGGGTTTAGTAACACTTTAACTGCACTACCTACTGACCTGCAGATGGTATGTAGTAAATAATAATTTGTAAAATGTAAAATTACAAAAAACATTTTTTTTAAAATAACGTCAGTCCCGAATATAATAAACAAAATACATAAGAAAATCTACAGTCTCCTACAGCGGTCTTTGGCAGTCTCTGCACAGCACGTCTTCTGCACAGTGACTGCACCATAGCCATCGCCTTTAGCTCAGCAGGAACATGGATTTAACTGGAAAATCATGAAGCCATATTAAAACCTTATAATACAATTTTTAAAGTACACTGAAGCATTTAAAAAAAAAAAAAGTTTTAAGCCTGTCCCACATATACTAACTTATGTAAGTAAATGCGCATGTTGGTATGAAAACATCAATTGAGCTACACGTTGTTACATGTTAGAATAATGTTTACAAATTAAGCGGCATTAAACCCAAAACCAAAAACGAAATATATTGCAACTGACAAATCATTAGATGTGATGCTGCATTCGTTTTCTATTCTTAGGCCCGGATTCACAAAGACTCACGCCAACGTATCTACTGATACGCCGTCGTAAGTCCAAATCTGCGCCGTCGTATCTATGCGCGGATTCTTTAAATGAGATACGCCTGAATTTTGCCAAGATACGATCGACGTAAGTCTCCTACGCCGTCGTATATTAGGTGCATATTTACGCTGGCCGCAAGGGGCGCTTCCGTTGATTTACACGTCGAATATGTAAATGAGCTACATACGCCGATTCACGAACGTACTTGCGCCCGTCGCTGTAATCTACGCCGTTTATGTAAGGCGTTTTTCCGGCGTACAGTTAAACCACCAAAAAGCTGGTCTAAATTGTTTAGGGTATGGACGTCGGAAGTGCCATCGGATTTGACATCGTTTACATAAGTCGTACGTGAATGGGGCTGGGACGTAAGTTAGGTTCACGTCGTACGCATTGAGCCGTCGTATCTTAGGGAGTATTTGCGACGTGATTCTGAGCATGCGCATGAATGCACCGTTCGTTCGGCCATGCATTCACATGGGGTCACGCTTCATTATAATACTACACGCCCACTGCCTTGCTACTTTGAATTACGCGGGCTTACGCCGGCCCATTTACGTTACGCCGGCGTACATATGGGAGCAAGTGCTTTGTGAATACTCAGCTTGCCTCTCAATGTTACGTCGGCGTAGCGCATATGAGATGCGCTATGCCTATCTAAAGATGCGCCGATCTCTCTGAATCCGGGCCTTAGTCTTTTCCCCCTCTGTTTTCACCTGGTGATCTGGCCAGTAACACATCTCCTGTATTAGAAAGCCTCCACTCTGGATGAAGAAGTACAGGGGACAGCAGCATTGTTAGTCTGGGGAGGAGGGTGGCAGATTTAGATACACTAACAATTTGAAGCCAAACTCCAGCTCACACTCCAGCAATTACAGCAAACAGTTTATTTTCTTTTTAGGATGAAGGTTTTGCATGAATAAATAAAAGCTGATCATTGTAAGCTGCTAGTGTTTGATTTGGTCTCATCTCTGTAACTGATACATTCTGCAGGAGAGCGTGTTCTCTTAAAAAACAACAGACTTACTGGCTGGATCAGCAGGTGAAAATAGAAGAAAGAAAGCCAAAAGCCAAAAAAAGAAAACAAATACAGCCATCACATCTTCGAATTGGTAAGCAGCAGTGTAATAAATGTTTGCCTTTGGGCTTATAAACCATTGTGCTAATATTGCATGGAATGAAAAAAAGTTTTTTCCTAACTACCACTATTTTATTCTCTAGGGTCTCTGCTTTCATTAAATATATACTGTTTAGGGAATTTAAAAAAAAAGTTTAGGATGGCCAAAATTACCTGCAGTTAGAACTATAATTATTTCTGCTAGTGACAGGAAGTCAGGTAAATCTGTGGGTGTTGTCACAGACGGGAGATACATTTCTGCCTTGTTTAGACAATACACCACTTATTATCAGCTGTAGGCTGCAGAAGTAGCCAGAAAGGTTTAAGGGTGTTGGAAAACTTCAGCTGTTCAGAATGAGGCAATTAAGGCCTCTATAAGTAATCCAGAGGATTACTACTGATTGCTGCATCCTGAGGCTTTCTGAGTGAAGGAGAGCAGTGAGTTGAAATACTTCTGAAGATGTGAGGTGCTGTTGATTTTTCTGTGTGATAAAAATCAAAAATACTATTTGTTTTCTGCTGTATGACCAGCAGTGTCTACCCAGCAGTAGGCTGTGCCAGACTCCATGGATAGGTTCCTGTGTGGAAGGTAGACGCCCAAAGTGGCCAGGGTTTATTTTATGTTTGATTTTGTTTATGCTGTTTGGATGCTTGCACTTGTTTCCAGCAAGATGGAAGAATAATCCAAAATCTTTGTTTTCAACCGTCTTTGACTGCCTTTCTGTATAGTTTAATGTGTAATGAACCCATCCAGAGGGTCACACCCCCCCGCTACCGAGCTAACCCCTTACAATATATATATATATATATATATATATATATATATATATATATATATATATATATATATATATATATATAATTTTTTTTTATATATATATATATTTCTTAATATATTTATATATATATATATATATATATATATATATATATATATATATATATATATATTTAAAGTAAAAAAGACGTTTGCTATACTTGGAGATACATTGAAAAATACAGAAAAAATGACAGCGCTACCTTTACAAACAAATAAATGGTGTCAATGTGTGCAAACACAGGCCCGGATTCAGATAGCCTTTACGCCGCGTAAGTGCTACGAAGCGCCGGTGTATCTTCTTTCTGTATTCAGAAAGCAAGATACGCCAGAATTTCCCTAAGATCCGACCGGCGTAAGTGTCTTACACCCTCATATCTTAGTCTGCATATTTACGCTGGCCGCTAGGTGGGGCTTCCGTATATTTCCGTGAGGAATATGCAAATTAGGTATTTACGCCGATACAGAAATGTATGTTCGCCAGGCGCAATTTTTTACGTCGTTTACGTTAGGCTTTTTCCGGCGTAAAGTTACCCCTGCTATATGAAGGGTATCCTATGTTAAGTATGGATGTCGTTCCCACGTCGAATTTTGAAAATTGTACTTTGTTTGCGTAAGTCGTTCGCGAATAGGGCTGTACGTAAGTTACGTTCACGTCTAAAGCAATGACGATTTGCGGCGTAATTTCGAGCATGCTCACTGGGATTTTTTCACAAACGGCGCATGCTCCGTTCGTAAAATACGTCAAATACGTGGGGTCACAGTGAATTTAAATAAAACACGTCCACATCATCCACATTTGAATTAGGCAGGCTTACGCCGGACCTCATACGTTACGCCGCCGTAACTAAGGGCTCAAGTTCTTTCTGTATATGGAACTTGCTCCCTAATTTACGGCGGCGTAACGTATCTGAGATGCGTTACGCCGCGCCGAAAGATACTCCAATGTATCTGAATCCGGCCCAATGTGTATGAGCCATCCAAATAAACTACAAACCTAAAACCCATCACCTGTGAAGATCACACATACCATACCATTGTCATCTAAACATATTACAAAACTATCACAAAAAATAGTGCAAAATACAGTCCACATTAAAGTGCTCTGTGCTGTATGTGAAACACGTCTAAACCAAAAGTGGTGCAAATTTCCCCAAAGACCAATATCTGTGAACTTCACTACACATTTGTGAGCTTTGTGCACTCTCAGGTGCTGCCCGCACTCAATAGTTATAGTTGACCTCTTGCACTAACAAGTGAGTGAAAGCACTCTTAATAATTTCTCCTGCTTCATTTTGGTAAACCTGAGCAAACATGCACCCTTTCTTACTCAACAAGCTTGTGGCAAGCCATGTGACCAGTACTATAAGGAAAAGTATCTTTAAGTCCTTTCCAAGTGAACATTAATTAAATGATCTCCTCTTTAATGGAGGAGGAACTGAGAACTGAGGGCACTGTCATTTGCACGCTTCAAGAGTTGCCGACTCTGCCCACCCTTTCCACTCAGCTCTGCCATTCATAGATGCCAGTACTACCATTTCTATGATTGAAACACAATCTATGAATGAAGGAGGCAGGCCTTTCAATCATCTGCCTGTCCTCTATTCATAGAAGCTCTAGTACCAGTTTCTATGAATGGCAGAGATGGGCAGAAAGCGTGGGCATAGTCGGGCACTCTTGATGAGTGCAAATGACAGATCACTATGTTGTTAACCCCCGATACACCTGAAGAATATGACAGTGGGGTGAGGGGGGATTGATGCAGGAAAATGCCAAGGAAACCAGGAGCCTGCAGAACAAGGGACACAGCATATTATTATTTAAAAGAAAAGCACTCCTATGGCCACCTCTGTATGAAAGTTTTGTATAAAATAAAAAAAAGAGGGCAAAAATAACCCAAGGTCGGACTTTCAGGGCAAGAATGAGCAGTGAAGAGTATGCAAACTTACTAGGATAATATTTATTAGATACAGAACATGGTACAGAAAACATGAGAAGAGTTAAAAAATCACAAAAAGTTTTGTCAGGACAAATTTAGGGATCATTGGAAAAGAAAACAGGTCTCACTTTCTAAAATAAACATATGTATAAGAATTTATGATATGTAGCTCTACCCCCGCAGGAGCCGCTGGTTGTTTGTGGGATCGGCGTATTGAGTTACCTTGCAGGGTGTCTAGGGGTAATGCTAGTGAGTCGAGGCAATGAGCGAAGGTCCAGTCATCAATTGGGTTTTCTTCAATGCTTTATTCCAAAGGCCCAACATGGCCAACATCAACATAAGACAAGATAGGAAAGGTTGATGAAGCATAAGAACGACTTTAGTATCAGGCCTTGGATATGAAAAGAGCAATCCTGCTCTTAGTAATAATGAGATCAGTTCGTCGCCACTTTAGCCAGAGTGGGTAAAGTGCCCCCGGACAGACTTCTGCCACAAGCCTGGCAGCCGAAGTGTTGTAAATCGCTGGGAGGAACAGACCTCAGCCACAGGCCTAGCGATTTAGGGTGCAATAATTGGATTGAGCGAATCCTCCCAGTAAATTTCAGTTGAAGCCACCAGTTGACAGCTACAATATACCTGTCAGTGTCATAGTGACCAGATCCCCGATGGTTCATTCAGGCCTCCTGCATAACTTCTCTCCGGGTTCTCCCTGAGCCGATTCCCTACCGCACAGCTCTCAGCTTAGGATCCTCTTAGCAAAGGTTGGGACCCAGCAAGTCGCTGGGGCCCCTCTCATCATCAGGATGAAGCTCCGCATGGTGCGCAACTCCGGCCAGGTAGGCCATGGTGGCGGGGTCCATGGATGGCGCACCCTGAAGGTGGATGCCAGACCCCGCGAAAAGGACCTAGAATCAATGGCGTCTGCCCCAGATATACCCTTCCCCAGCATGCCCAGCGAGGGAAAAAGTCCTCTAATTGGCTGCTGAGCAAAAGTGACTCTGCCAGAACCCCTCTAGCGTCAACTGCCGCCCAGAGGTGGAAACGCACCCCTGAAATGCAGACTGACCTACAAGACAGTTCTGAAAGGACAGCAGCCCTGCAATTTAACAAACTTTTATTATTATTTTTTTGGGGGCGATGGGGCTGGAGCTCCTCTTTAAAATAGAACTATAGGCAAAACTTTTGTTTTCATTTTTGATAGAGCAGGGGAGGGTTATAGCCCCTGTCAGATACACATCTGTGTCCCTGTGTGCAGAGATTTCCCTTTACATCCTGTCCCATATCCAAACAGGAAGTGAGAGGAAATCCCTGCAAATTAAGGGAATTTTGGGGAAACTAGAACTAGTGCCCCCATTGGAAGATTTCCCATCTATTACTTTTCTGGGGACAACTCAAAATGTGTGACTTTCACTTTCGCAAAAAAAAAACTCTATCCCCCAATCTTTATATGCTTCCTATTATGGAGAGTGCACTAACTAAATAAAATGTTACGCAGGAAGGACAGAAGCATGGCTATACCTATAAGTCATTAATAGGCCAGTGCCCAGGACAGCAGGGTTAGAGGACAGTGGCAAGTCTCTATGTACAAATTGTGGTAACATTCTGAAAGAGAACTGTAGGGATAAGGTGATGAAGGGAATGTCTGAAGGCTCTTTATAGTTCAGAACACATTAAACCAATTTCCCTTTTTCTATTTTGGTGGTCTCTACAGTTGAAAAGTAGCTCTGCATATAAAGCAGGTACCATGCTGCCTCCTGTAGCACATTATAGCAATAGTTTTTTATTAAAATAATCCCATGGTACAAGGGGTGAACTTTACAAAAGGAAGTCATCGTTCAGATGTTCCTAGGGGAGCATGACATCTAAATACTGTGCAAATTTAGATTAAAAGATATTTTACATTTATCACTGTTTGCCAGGCCAAAAAATGAACAACCCTCTTTGTAATTAGCATAACTTTAGTACCAGCAGGGGCTCCTGTTCATGGGTAGACAAGGAGGAAGACAGCCTCTATGCTTGCCGTGGATTGGTTTGAAGGGAACATGGAAAACTAAGGTGGGGGCTCCCAAAATTTCCTGTGCAACTTATAATAAATTATTACAACATTACATAATATTTACACTTAATTACAATTTTACATAATATTACAATATTCTGCAGCTTATAATTATATTTTAATTGTATATATTAATGTAATATTTATTATGAATTAAATATTATATTGTATTACCTAACAGATACAAGTGCCCAACATGGTTAATGATGTCATGCAGTAAGTTGTGGTACCTGAACTTTAAAGAAGCTGCTAAGCTATGCTTTATATATACTGTATTTATCGGCGTATACCGCGCACTTTTTTGCCCTGAAAATCAGGGCAGAATCGTGGGTGCGCTGTATACGCCGATACCCGCTTTCACGCGCCGAGTTTGAATACTGCGCCGACATATACCGAGCGCAGTACACTCGTGTATTGTCGGGCAGTCTCGGCTCCTCCCGCGCTGACGTCCTGGACGTACAGGACGTCAGCGCGAGAGTAGCCGAGCATTGCCGACAATACACGAGTGTACTGCGCTCTGTATATGTCGGCGCAGTATTCAAACTCGGCGCGTGAAACAAGCGGGGAGGACGCGAGGACGCCGCAGAAGGACGCCGGACCCGACGAAGAGGACACCCGAAGCAGCAGACGGACGCCGGACCCGACGAGGCCACCGATGGACGCCGCACAAGACAACAAAACTGTAAGTACAAAAAAAACTTTTTTCCACAGGATTCGGGGCAACTTTAGGGGTGCGCGCTATACGCGGGAGCACGCTATACCCCGATAAATACGGTATTATAAAAATTTGAGTGAGCTCACTTATAATAAAAACATAAAAATAATTTAAAAAGTTGGATGAGGGGGATATATACAGTATATATATATATATAGATCTATATATATATATACAGATATAGATATATATATAGATTTATATATATATATATATATATATATATATACATACAGCATATACTGCATACCGTCTATATTTATATACCTTTTTTTTATTATTATTTTTACATTTCTGTTATAAGTACGCTCACTCAGATTTTTGTTGCTATCTGTTTCGTGAACCTGGCTAACCCCAGTTACAGGGGAACAAGAAATAAGTAGTGTTTCTCCCCAGTGGGGTCACTTACAGAAACATAATCCAGGTTTTAACCCTTCCATGCTCACACACACACACACACATCATGTGAACAGGTTTCCAGCCTCTTCATTCGTATTGTGTGCTCTTTGCACATCCCACTTCAATTTTCCTGGTTGTGATAGGTGTATCCTAGGAATGCCCTAGGTGTACAATAATGGAATGGACCTGCTTACATTTTTCCAATCTCATGAGAGATACACATGCAGGGAAAGCTCATTTAATACAAATAAATACAATTGTAAATGCAGAAATATAATAATAATAAGAATTATAAAGGCCTTGTGTTACTTTCAGAACTTGTTTTGTCTTGTAGATTGTTTTAGTGCCACCATTTTTTGCTAGTTTACATATTAAAAATACCCAACCAAAACAGCATAAAAAAATTGTGTATATCATTTTTATATGTTATTTTCTAGAGTAGGAAAGTGACATTTTACTTTAACTTGAATGGTTGTTTTCTAGAAACTCAGGTACTTAAGGGAAGGTGGTGTTGGTGTATGACGGCCTGTCTTGTACGTCGATTTTCTTGTTATTACAGAAGCAAAAATTGTTAACAAGATATTTCACATAACAGACAAAAAAAAAAAGTGTAAAGACAAATAGTCTAGGTTTTTAGTGTGAGGACAATTGTCTGGTTGGTTGTATTGTGGTGACAGATGCTGGCAGAAAGAACCAGCTAAAGCTTACAGCTGTGCACTACATGACATCCACACAGGAGGGGAACAGATGTTCACACAACTGTCAAGATCGGCTGACACACAACAGCACTTTCAGAGGAACGATGGATTCCTGGGCTCCTCTTTTACCATCAAAGTTGGAAAGAAGCATAAATCAATCACATCTTTTCTTTAGCCATTGCAAACACTGGCTGTGCAAACACTGCTATTACAGAACTTTTTCTCTGTCCTGACCTACTTGTGAAATTCTCCAAGGTTAGAGTAAATATGAAGATCAGTACAATTCCGCAAGCACCTTGTACTGTTACACACTGAAGACATCCATATAGTTTAACCCTTTGAGCCTCATGGAATAAGGCAAAGTGCAATAACAACCAGTCATTAACCATTCATTGCTGTGGCTAATCTGAAAAAATACTTTGTCTAGGACTATATGACCGTTCCAAATGCGCAAAATCCTTGGACAATTCTTCATCAACTGATATGTACATGCAGTGCATATTGGATTGCTCACAATTACTGCTATGGGGGCAATACAGTGTTGTGATTATCTATTTCTGTTATATCAGTGGAAAGCATCTGCAATTTCCTGTGTTCCAATGCTGAGATATTTAATGCAGGGCCTTCTTAATGCATGGGTGTCCCAGGTGCACAGGGGCACCATGATAATCTTGCATTGCTTCATACTTGCCAACTTCCCCAGATTTGCTGGGACAGACACGCTTTTTACTAAACTGTCCTAGGATAGCCATGTGTCCCGGGCAGCATTACGGATCCTGTATAGCGCCCTCCTGATCCCAGTATTGTGCTCTCCTGATCCCCCCTGTACTGTGCCTTCCCGACACCCCACCCCCATATTGTGCCCTTCTGCCCAATCGTACTGTGCCCTTTGTGTTAATTAGTCTTTGATTTATGGAATTTTTTCAATTTTATTGAAAGTACTAATAAATATAAGTTTAATTCTATCAACTATTTATACTTTAATTCTTGAGAGTAGGTGCGTAAATTGGGGCAGGCTGGTAGAGGCCCAAGCGCATTACTTTGCCATGGGGCCCATGATGCTATTAAGACGGTCCTGATTTAATGCCCCATACAGCAACCTTTCACTGCTGAAAGTATTTCACATCCACACTATAGATGACCATTAGGGATGAGCTCCGGCGTGTTCGCACAGTCCACGTGCAGAGCCCATCAGGAAGTCTGCACGGCGCTGCGCTAATAAGAGGCAGGGAGACATTGTCCCGATGCTCGGCTGCAGAGATTGGGAAATATCTCCCTGCCTGTGGTTAGCGCAGCGCCGTGCAGACTTTCTGGCGGCTCTGCACGTAGGCTGGGCGAAAACGTCGGAGCTCATCCTTTATGACCATACTCTGTAAAAATCTGTAGGGGTGGGTAATCAAGAGAAATATGGGTATATACTGCTGGGGATAGAAGAATTAAAGCAAAACCTGCTATTTTCCACTGAATGGTCAACACCTATCTGAGTTCTTCAAGCATTTACATCTACTTAGTGCACAATCATCCATATTATTGTTTATGTGTCCCTATAATTAATTGCAATGCACTATTCCTAATGCACACATCCCTGTAGAGTTGGCTGTGTATTTATGTGGGTGCTAAAGCAACCACCGGCTTGAACTGTGAATATTCAGAGAGAGAGATGTCACTAGGACACCAAGATCTCCAAATGGGTCCAAAGCTTTATTCAGCGATCACATCGTTACAACAAATCGCACCATTTTGGAGCCACGCAGGACCCCTTCATCGGACATGTGATTGTTAATTAAGCTGAGCATCCATTGGCCTCTTTCAGGCATTTTGTGAGTGTTTGTACTGAGCTGTAAATGAGGCCTACAGGTAAGTTCATGGGGATGCAAGGAACTAAAGAGTACTCATAACCTGTGCTATGTAAGCTCCATTCAAATTCCACAACATGTTTTTGCTCGGCAGTTTTCCTATGGGAAACACTGCAGTGAAGCATACACACGGCCGGTTTTCCTGACCAAAGCTGTCATGGCAGTTTTCCTGTCTGGCCGTGTGGGAAAAGCAACCGAGAAGGTTCTCGGTTTTCCCGGTGGACTTTTGACCACCGGGAAAAACGATCAGGCCGCGTACACACGGTCAGTCAAAGCCGGTGAAAATGGACTGAAGGACCGTTTCATCGGTCCAAACTGATCATGTGTGGGCCCCATTGGTCAGTTATGCTTCGGTCAAAAAAAAGAGAACTTGCTTTAAAATGTAACTGATGGACTGATAACCGATAACCGATAGATCAAAACCGATGGTTAGTATGTAAAAGCATTGGTTAAAAACCCGCACATGCTCAGAAGTCGACACATGCTTGGAAGCATTGAACTTCGTTTTTTTTCTGCACGTCGTTGTGTTTTACGTCACCGCTTTATGACACAATCTTTTTTTTAACTGATGGTGTGTAGGCACATCAGACCATCAGTCAGCTTCATCGGACCGTTCTCATCGGATGGACCGACCGTGTGTACGCGGCCTTATGTGTACGAGGCAAAAGACAATGGCCCGGATTCACAAAGCACTTACGCTGACGTATCTCGAGATACGCCGCGTAAGTCTATATATGCGTCTTCGTATCTGTGCGCTGTGCCCACAATCTGAGACACGCCTAAAAATAGGCTTCCTACGACCGACGTAACTTGCCTACGTCGTCGTATCGTGGGCGCATTTTCCGCTCCCATTGATTTTCTATGCACATATGCAAATGAGGGAGATACGCCGATTCACGAACGTAGTTGCGCCCGGCGCATAATATACGTGGTTTGCGTAAGTCGTACGTCCGGCGTAAAGTTATTCCCCATATAGGAGGCGCAAGTCATGCAAAGGTATGGACCAGGGAACACAGCCGTCGTATTTTACGTTGTTTATGTAGTACGTGAATAGGGCTAGGCGTAGGTTACGTTCACGTCGTAGGCAGTGATTCGACGTATCTTAGGCAGTTGTTTCGACGTGATTCTAAGCATGTGCACTGGGATGTGTCCAGGGGACGGCGCATGCGCCATACGTTATTCGTAACTTTATTAACGCTCAGTCCTTCATTTACATGGGGTCACGCCTCATTAGCATGGCTCACGCCCACTTCCACCTATGCTGGCTTACTCTGAGGAAACCCAGCATAGATTTGAGAGCGACTGGGGGTGAGTGCTTTGTGAATACTGTGCTTGCATCTGTGCGCTGCGCCGGCGTAGCGTAAAAGAGATACGCTACGGCGGCATTATTATGCGCCGATGTATGTGAATCCGGGCTAATGCTTGTGAGGCTTATGATTAATTCCTCAGTCATGCAAACTTTTCAACAAATACTTCTTCCAAAACTGAAAGACTGTCTCATGGCGTTAAGCAAAATGAAAATAGTGCTTCCAGGTTCAAAAAGGTGTGTGCATAATAGTTAACTTATTATAATATGTAAAAATATTCTTCAGATGTTGAAAAATAGGCACATAAATCCAGACCTACATGAATTGGAAAAAATATTCCTTAAAGTGTAAGCTTACCTTTTCACAAAAAATTATGCAGTGAACCCACACTCTATACATTCCCGACCACCCAGTCCACGCTGCACTTACCATCGTGTGTAATTAGCTGTCACTGCCCACATAGACAGTGTAGCGCCCCAGGGATTTGTAATCTCCACTCTCTTTCCGTAGGGCTTTCGGGATACACCAGAGAAGTTCTGATTGGTCAGTGCCAACACGTGACTGATTTGACCAATCAGAACTGCTCTGATCCATCCCAGAAGCCTTACAGAAAGAAGAAGAAAGAGCAGAGATTTCAAATCCCCAGACCAGTACACAGGCTGCATGGGTAGCGACAGCTAATCACCCAAGGAGGTGGGTGCAGAAGGGATCAGAAATGGGAATGGTATAGGGTGTTAGTTCACCTTTTCATTTTTTGTGAAAAGGTGTACTTACACTTTAAAGCTGAACTTTAGGAAAGGCAAATATTGTCTAAATGCAAGAGGCATGTGTATTCTTACATTAATCTTTAATCTTGGTGTACTTTGCATTTTTTTTCCAGACCTGTGCAGTATTCCAGTGTGAAACTTTTCCTCATGCAGAAACTTCCTGTATAAAGACCAGTCATAGCTGCTCCCTCTTCTTGTGCAGGGTGACTGGTCTTGTATCCACCCCTTTCTGTAGTTTCCTGCTAGCAGTCTATAGTGGGTGTGTCAGCTCGGTTCCTCCCACAGCTCTGCTCTCTGCACAGGCCATGTGCAGCACAGTGATGATATTACTGCTACTTTTACAAGTTACAAACGCTTTGAAAAGATATTTGGTGTACACAAAGGGGGAGATTTATTAAAACTGGAGCACTCAGAATCTGGTGCAGCTGTGCATGGTAGCCAATCAGCTTCTAACTTCAGCTTGGTTACTTAAGCTTTGACATCAAAAGCTGATTGGATTCTATGCAAAGTTGCACCACATTTTGCACACTTCAGTTTTAGTAAAAAGACTGTGGTCAAATGTCAGGTTCAGTGTATTTTAGGTAGGATTAATAAAAAGCATTTTTTAATTAAGTATCTGTGTCAACTATTGTTTCGGGGCCCTACTGTGGGTCCAAACAACAAATTGCATACTATGACCAAACAACAAATAATATGTGGTATTTCTGCAATTGTCAGGAGTAGGAACATTTATTTATGAATATGTTTTGGTAGTAGGTTATGGTAACAGCAAGAAATATACAGTTGAATTTTTTTTTTTTTATTATATTTTTTACCATTTTGTGCCATGTTTTCTTTACAATAAAATAAATCAGGAAATCTCCATTACCATTTACCATCAAATGAAAGCCCAATTTGTCTTGACAAAAACAAGGCATAATTAATCTGGATGTGCTTTAACCATTGCCACAACTGAGATATCCATCTTTTCAGTGAGCGGTCCTCTAAACGATAGCAGTGGTCTCCGTGGTGGATTCTCCACAAGATCCCCCTTATCAGCGGCGGGAGAGGTCTCCCCCCCCCCCCCGCAGCTCTCCCGTGCCCTCCGCTGCTTACCGGAGCCGTCGGCAGCGGCGGAGGCGATCAGGTCCTTCCTCCTGCTCGGCTAGGATACCAGTGAGGGCAAAATGGCCCCCACTCGTCTCCATAGCATAGCAGGGCGGAAGTGACATCAAAACGTCACTTCCGCCCAGGCTTCTTAAATGGACATTTTCTCGTTGACATTTTTTCAAATGACAATTTTTTTTTGCATTTCACTCTAAATATGAGATCTGAGGTCTTTTTGACCCCAGATCTCATATTTAAGAGGACCTGTCATGCTTTTTTCTATTACAATGGATGTTTAAATTCCTTGTAATAGGAATAAAAGTGACCCATTTTTTTTAGTGTAAAAATGTATAAAATAACTAAAAATAAACAAGAAAAAAAATGTTTTAAAGCGCCCCGTCCCGACGAGCTTGAGCGCATAAGCAAACACATACGTGAGTAGCGCCCGCATATGAAAACGGTGTTCAAACCACACAAGTGAGGTATCACCGCGATCATTAGAGTGAGAGCAAAAATTCTAGTCCTAGACCTCCTCTGTAACTCAAAAGATGCAACCTATAGAATTTTTTAAACGTCGCCTATGGAGATTTTTAAGGGTAAAAGTTTGACGCCATTCCACGAGTGGGCGCAATTTTGAAGTGTGACATGTTGGGGATCATTTTACTCGGCGTAACATTAACTTTCACAATATAAAAACAAATTGGGCTAACTTTACTGTTGTCTTATTTTTTAATTAAAAAAAGTGATTTTTTTTCCAAAAAAAGTGTGCTTGTAAGACCGCTGCGCAAATACGGTGTGACAAAAAGTATTGCAATGACCGCCATTTTATTCTCTAGGGTGTTAGAAAAAAATATATATATATATATATAATGTTTGGGGGTTTTAAGTAATTTTCTAGAAAAAAAATAATCTTGTAAACACCAAATCTAAAAAAAACAGGCAAGGTCCTAACACTACAGGCATACCCCACTTTTAAGTACACAATTGGGTTTGTTTACTAAAGCTGGAAAGTACAAAATCAGGCTCAATTCTGTATAGAAACCAATGAGCTTCTAACCCCAGCTTGTTCAATTAAACTTTGGTAATAAAACCTGGAAGCTCATTGGTTTCTATGCAGAAGTGAGACTGATTTTTCACTTCCCATCTTTAGTAAATAAACCCCATTGTGGGCTTAAAAGTGGGGTATGCCTGTATTGTGTTGTGATAATGTGCAGAAAAGCACATTATGGGCATTGGTGTGCTGCTGTGCCATTCATTGTGAATAACACCCACATGTGTTGCGGTGCCCCATAATGCAGGGTAGTGCACTAATATGTGATGTGGTGCGCTGCGATGCTAAAAGGGATGTATGCACTTATGCCTTCTGGTACATTAGGCACCTTACTGTAATGATGGGCCGCCTCAAAGCAGAACTAAACCCATCGATTTAACTGTTCCAAGGCATGCCATGAATAATAACTGTCACGGTTGCTTGTGCTCTCAATTCGAATGTCAAGTCACCAAATGGCTGGTGTTATAACTGATCAGATGTGCAGCACCATGGCAATGCCAAACAGACTAAGGCTGGATTCACACCTATGCATTTTTAGTGCTTTTTGCATTTCGCAGACTTGCACTACAGAACGTGTTCCATAGGAAACCATGTTAACTGGACTGTAGTGCAAATCTGCAAAATGCAAAAAGCAAAAAGCTCTAAAACTGCATAGGTGTGAATCCAGCCTTAGATGCCAGATTCCTTGACTGTAGAGAATAAGAGGGTTTAGTTTAATTTTATTGCAATTCATGTTAACCAAATGACATTTAGTTTGCTAAAGCGATATATACCGTATTTATCGGCGTATACCTTCCGCGCTCACGTCCTGGATGTACAAGACGTCAGCGCGAGAGTTGCCGAGCCTGCCCGACAATACACGAGTGTACTGCGCTCTGTATATATCGGCGCAGTATTCAAACTCGGCGCGGGAAACAAGCGGGGAGGACGCGAGGACGCCGCAGAAGGACGCCGGACCCGACGAAGAGGACACCTGAAGCCGCAGACGGACGCCGGACTCGACGAGGCCGCCGCACAAGACGACAAAACTGTAAGTACAAAAAAACTTTTTTCCACAGGAATCCGCTGGAACTTTAGGGGTGCGCGCTATACGCGGGAGTGCGCTATACCCCAATAAATACGGTAAATAATTATTCAATTTTTTTTTTGGTATTTTTATCCTTTGTTTCCTCTCTGTGCTGCTGGTCTCCTGTAGTCTGTTTGCAGCCACTCCCTGTGTACATGCATGCACTCTTGTGATGGCTGCATGGAATTTCTCAGGTCAGATTTCCTAATAGTAAAAAAAAATGGACCATACCTATGTCATCTGTATTCACAAGGCCACTTGTATTCTCCATCAGAAGCCTGTGTGATAGGGTGACAATGCAGTAAAGCCTCATACACATGATTGGATTTTCATCGGAAAAAAGTGTAGGACTTTTTTCTTAAAGCGGAGGTTCACCCTTAGAGAGCACATTTTCCCCTTAGATTAATGCTCGTTTTTCCTAGGGGAATCGGCTAGTTGTTTTAAAATATGATCCGTACTTACCGTTTACGAGATGCATCTTCTCCGCCGCTTCCGGGTATGGGCTGCGGGACTGGGCGTTCCTTCTTGATTGACAGTCTTCCGAGAGGCTTCCGACGGTCGCATCCATCGCGTCACGATTTTCCGAAAGAAGCCGAACGTCGGTGCGCAGGCGCAGTATAGAGCAGCACCGACGTTCGGCTTCTTTCGGCTACGAGTGACGCGATGGATGCGACCGTCGGAAGCCTCTCGGAAGACTGTCAATCAAGAAGGAACGCCCGCTCCCGAAGACCCATACCCGGAAGCGACGGAGAAGATGCATCTCGAAAATCTCTTAAAAATTAAATAAATGGGTGAACTCCCGCTTTAAGGACGTTGGGCAGGAACTTGTATTGCATACAAATGGCAAAGAATTGTCGGCCAACAAACATGAAACTACGTGTTTTTTCACCTCTTTAGCGCCACCCTTTGGGCAACTTCTGCTAATGTTGTGTTATGGCGAGCATTGCTTCTGAGCTTGCGTGTTTGTACTTTGGAGTTGTGTTCGACGGACTTGTGTACACAAGATCGGAAAATCTGACAACACACAATTGTTGGCAGACAATTTTGAAGCATGCTTTGCCACCGTGGAGAATCTGACAACAATTGTACGATTGGAGCGTACAAACGGTCGTATTTTCTGGCAACAGCCTGTCATCACACAATTCCCGTCTGAAAATCCGATCATGTGTATGAGGTTTAACACAATTGGGAGTCAGGGCGTTGTCACCCGATAACACAAAGGGGTTTATTTACTAAAGCTGGAGGGTGCAAAATCAGGCTTACATTTGCATAGAAACCAATCAGCTTCTAACCCCAGCTTGTTCAATTAAGCTTTGGCAAGAAACCTGGAAGCTGATTGGTTTCTATGCAGAAGTGAGCCTGATTTTGCACTCTCAAGCTTTGGTAAATTAACTCCAAAGTGTCTAAACGAGGACCTACATGGTGGGATGGCCCGTTTATTATTTTAACAAAAGCTGCAGATTTAAAACTTTTTAAAATTACTTTCATATATTAGTGCTTATAAGAAATGTTAGTGATTGGGTTTACATTTATTTTAATATGCACACATGGATGTGCCTCTCTTGGGCTTATACCACAGTCCCATCATGCCACTGAAAAAAATATATAAAAATTTCCAAATTTATGCAAGATCTTTTCTAGGGCAGATAGAAAAGAAAAATCCTGCATTATGCAATATAAAATATAAGGAGATTAACCCTATCTATAGATTAGTAATAGAGAACTATTGTTATTTGTAGCAAATTAAACCCTCGTTAAGGGTTTCTCTTAACATTAAAAGCTAGTCTCCAAAGTGATTTAGTCATTTCAATGTTGTGTTAACAATTAGCACAGGCCTAGTAGGCTGCCTCCCAGTTCGTATAGAAATATAGCGCTAAATTGTACATTTTCCTGTGCTTGATTCCAAATGACTCCCTGCACTTAATTATGAGGATGAGAGGGGAAGCCTATTCCTCTTTGTTATAGGATAAACTTTCAGTAATCCCAAACAAAGGAGCCAGTTCTGGAAGATATGGGATTTGCAGTCGGATTATGGTCTCAGAGATAATAATGTGCAGTCAGTAGAAGCGCGGTTTTATTTTAATTCAAATAAGCTGGTAAACAACCCATGACATGCCTGGTGCTGGGGAGAGCTGTCTTCTGCCTGCTACATTGCCTGGCCAATTTCTCAGCTTAGGAGGAATCTATTATTATTATACTAAATTAATAACAGATGCAGAATAGACTAGCCACAATCTAATAGACGGCCAATGCACTGGATGGCATGGGACTGCTTCAGGTTTACATTATTGGCTTTTTCAAAGGAATCCATGCAAAACAACAAATATTAAACCATTTGACTGACATACATTTTTCTATAAAACTGGGGGAGCACTGATTGGAATGGGGGGTAGTAATTAAAATGAGGGAGCAGTGGCTGGAATGAGGGGTTATGATTAGAATGGGGGACCATTGACTCAAATGGGGAGTGCTGGTTAGAATGGGGGAGCACTGATTGGAACGGGGGGTAATAATTAGAATGAGGGAGCACTGGCTGGAATGGAAGGTGCTGATTAGAATGGGGAGCATGCAAAATAACAAATATTTTTGTCTGACATACATTTTTCTATAAAATTGGGGGAGCACTGATTGTAATGGGGGTATTAATTACAATGTGAGAGCATTGACTCAAATTGCTCAAATGAAGAGTATTGGTTAGAATGGGGGGTACTGATTAGAATGGAGGTACTGATTAGAATGGGAGAGCACTGATTGGAATGGGGTGCTGATTAGAATGGGAGAGCACTCATTTGAATGAGGGTACTGATTAGAATTGGGGTATTACTTAGAATGGGAGAGCACTGATTGGAATGGGGTATACTGCTTAGAACAGGGGAGCATTAATTGGAATGAGAGGTACTGATTAGAAGAGGAGAGCATTGATTGGAATCTGAGGTACTGATTAGAATGGGAGAGCATTGACTGGAATGGGGTGTACTGAATAGAATGGAAGAGTGCTGATTGAAATGGGGAATACTTATTCCAATGGAGGAGCACTGATTGAAATGGGGAGCACTGATTGAAATGGGGAGCACTGATTAGCATGGAGAACACTGACTGGAATGGGGGGTACAGACTAGATTGGGGGTGCACTGATCAGAATGGATGAGCAATGGTTGGAATGGAAAATACGGATTGGAATGGAAGAGGTACTGATTAAAATAAGGAGAGAAGTAACTGGAATTTGTGAAGTACTTGGAATGGGGTTGCATTGGTTGGAATGGAGGGGAGGGCTTAATTTAGATGGGTGGGACACTGTGGAGAGCACTGAATAGAATGGGGAGAGTCCAGATTGGAATGGGAAGAAGCAATGATTGAAATGTGGGTCAGTAATTAGAAAAGGGGAGCTCTGATTGGAATGGGGGGAAGTGATTGGAAAGAGAATGCACTGGTTGGAATGGAGGGAAGTGACTAGAAAGTGGGAGCTCTTATTGGAATGAAGGGAAGTGATTAGAAAGAGGGGGCACATATTTACATGGAGGGAAATTATTAGAAAGGGGAGCACTGATTGGAATGGATGGAAGTGATTAGAAAGGGGGTGCACTGATTGGAAGGGAGGTGATTAGAAAGGGGACCTCTGATTGGAATTGGGGGAAGTGATTAGAAAGGGGAGCACTGATTGGAATTGGGAGAAGTGATTAGAAAGGGGGAGCACTGATTGGAATGGGAGGAAGTGATTAGAAAGGGGAGCACTGATTTTATGGAGGGAAGTGATTAAAAAGGGGGAGCACTGATTGGAATGGAGGGAAGTGATTAGAAAGAGGGGGCACTTATTTAAATGGAGGGAAATGTTTAGAAAGGGGAGCACTGATTGGAATGGAGGTAAGAGATTAGAAAGGGGGGACACTGATTGGAAGGGAGGTGATTAGAAAGGGGGAGCTCTGATTGGAATGAAGAGATGTGGTTAGAAAGGGGGAGCACTGATTGGAATTGGGGGAAGTGATTAGAAAGGGGAGCCCTGATTGGAATTGGGGGAAGTGATTAGAAATAGGGAGCACTGAATGGAATTGGGGGAAGTGATTAGAAAGGGGAGCACTGATTGGAATTAAGGGAAGTGATAAGAAAGGGGAAGCACTGATTGGAGTGGAGGGAAGTGATTAGAAAGAAGGGGCACTTATTTAAATAGAGGGAAATGTTTAGAAAGGGGAGCACTGATTGGAATACAGGGAAGAGATTAGAAAGGGGGACACTAATTGGAAAGGAGGTGATTAGAAAGGGGGAGCTCTGATTGGAATGAAGAGATGTGATTAGAAAGGGGGAGCACTGATTGGAATTGGGGGAAGTGATTAGAAAGGGGAGCTCTGATTGGAATTGGGGGAAGTGATTAGAAAGAGGCAGCACTGATTGGAATTGGGGGAAGTGATTAGAAAGGGGAAGCACTGATTGGAATTGTAAAAGCACTGTTTGATAAGTAGTAAGGAGGGGTAGTAAATGGGGGGCACTAATTGGAACAATGGGGGGTGGGGGTGTCAGTGAATAAAGTAAGGTAGCAGTGACTGGAATGGGTGGAGCAATGATGGCAACTAAGAAAATGGGTATTATTTATTATTGTGTTCTAAATTACTGATAATAGGATGTAACCTATTTATTAGCAGCATTGCTGAAAATCATAAGCTTCACACAGCCCAACGGATAAAGAGGTATTGTGGGGATTTTTATAAAGCCTACATAAATTAAGCTAAAAAGAGAGAGAGAGAAACGTCAAGTGTGTATCTGCGATCATTTCTGCAGAAACAATTCTGGATTTGTGGCAAGAAACTGGGCGAGTGCCTCACTAACAGAGCGATCTGACAGGCGATTCGAGGAGAGCAAAGGATAACACTCATCTCATATACCATCGCTATATATTGAATCTCTTTCTACCCGATATATATTTTATACATTCAAAAAATAGATAGATATCTAGATATTATCTATCTAGATATATCTAACTCTATGGATCTAGATATATCTATATGTATATCTTTTTTTTATTATTATTATTACTATTATCATTTCTATTTGTAAAAATGTATATCTATATTTATTTGGAAGATGTCAGCATTTAAGAATCCCCCAAAATCTCTTAACCTACAGACATAGCCAGCAATTGAAGTTTCATTAATAGGGCATTATTAAATCAGATATCACTATATATACACATTGTGTTTAGTTGGCATGCAGTGATTTGCTGTCACTCATTGGGTTAATGTATGTGATGAGCAGACACTTTCCTGTATCCAGCAGCAGTGTCGGGATAATCGTTCTCCATACTGTACAGATAAATACTACACCAGGCGAGAAACCTTCTAATTTCAGCCTTGCCTCAAATAGCATCTTATATTTCTAATTACAAGACTATTTATAGAGAGATGCAGCATTGTTACAGGAGGAACCTACTGTGTACTATTTATTAGAGATAGATCCATGGAAAAAATAATAAGCGGTGCCACCCATGACACCTCTGCTCTGCACCCACCCAAATATCACAGGTGATGAGCGATTGTAGGGCAATCAGAGCTCTTACACCCTCCCCAGCCCAGCATCCGATGGGTTAATATGCAGAAGAACATCTGCATGTATCTGCCTTCATTCATAGGCAATCATGCGGAGTAATGAGCACAAATATGAAGCATATGCTAGCAGTTCAGTGTGTTTACCTGGGCACATCTACTACTGATACTGGGCACTGGGCACTTCGCTGGGTACACTCACAACACCCCATTATTACCCTACTTTTATGAATTATATATAAGAACGTATGCTTCAGATAGATAGATAGATTGAAATGTATGTATAGGCTTACGATAGTTAGATATAGATAGATCAATTATGTAGGTTTATATATAGATAGGTTTATATAGATTGATTGATTGGTTTAGATTTATGTATTGGTGTAAGATAGATAGATAGATAGATAGATAGATAGATAGATAGATAGATAGATAGATAGATAGATAGATAGATAGATATGTATTGGTGAACAGTATATAGATGGAAATAGAGAATGAAATGTATGTATTGGCATACAATAATTAGATGGATAGAAAGAATCATATTTATGTATTGGTATACCACAGATAGATACATTCAAGTTTATGTATCGGTGAACAATATATAGCTAGAAGATGGATAGAAAGAATCAAATGTATTTATTGTTGCTGTTAGATATATAGATGGATAGATAGAATCAGATTTATGTATTGGAAAACAATACAAATATATACGTACAGATTTATGTATCGGTGTACAATAGATATATACAGATCTATAGATAGATAGATAAATTGAAATGTATGTATTGGTGAACAATAAATAGATGATTAGATACATAAAGGTCTACACTCACCTAAGCTTTATATTGAGGATAGATAGATAGATAGATAGATAGATAGATAGATAGATAGATAGATAGATAGATAGATAGATAGATTCAGATGTATGTACAGATAGATAGATAGATTCAGATGTATGTATAGATAGATAGATAGATAGATAGATAGATAGATAGATAGATAGATAGATAGATAGATAGATAGATAGATAGATAGATAGATAGATAGATTCAGATGTATGTACAGATAGATAGATAGATTCAGATGTATGTATAGATAGATAGATAGATAGATAGATAGATAGATAGATAGATAGATAGATAGATAGATAGATTCAGATGTATGTACAGATAGATGACAGACAGACAGACAGCAGATAGATAGATAGATAGATAGATAGATAGATAGATAGATAGACAGACAGACAGACAGACAGACAGACAGACAGACAGATAGATAGATAGATAGATAGATAGATAGATAGATAGATAGATTCAGATGGATAGATAGATAGATTCAGATGGATAGATAGATAGATTCAGATGGATAGATAGATAGATTCAGATAGATAGATAGATAGATTCAGATGGATAGATAGATAGATTCAGATGGATAGATAGATAGATTCAGATGGATAGATAGATAGATAGATAGATAGATAGATAGATAGATAGATAGATAGATAGATAGATAGATAGATAGATAGATAGATAGATAGATAGATCGTTTCCATATGGGGCATTTGATGGATTCCGAGTAATAGAAGAGTTGTAGTGATTGGTTTCTGCTGTAACGTTGTTCTCTGCTGTAAATAATCCACGATTTGATCATAATAATATATAATATATTGATGATATAACCGGCAGGATTATAAATATTCATCAGTGGGCGACGAGTACATTCTACAAAAGTTACCTAGCTCTAATGTGGCATAAAAGCGACATTAACCAACATATAATCTAATTAAATAAAGAGGTCATTACCTTGTAACTAGTGTTACTTCACAAAGGTTAATGGACAGAATAGGACGTCTCCTCTGAATGTTTCTTAATCCTTCCCTTCTGATCTCTTACAAATAACGCGTTTTTTATATAACAATTCCGCAGAGTTTTGCAAACTTCACAAATTGTATTGTGATAAAAACTCTTTTAACTGGCAAAGGTAAACAGTGTATGAAGTTCAATAGAACGCCTGTGTGACCATGAATGGTGTTGTGTGAAGTCTCATCAATAACAGCAAGTAGTGTCTTTTATTAATGGACTGTTTATGGGGAGCTTTACTCTTTTATTACACCTGTGAAGTAATGGCTCAGCTGCAAACGACATTTTCCTTAAAGATCACCTCTGCCTACAAACCATTTGATGAGTTGTGTTCATGGAATATGGACCGGTCAACTGCAACTAATAACCGGGGCAAAGTCAGAGCTGGGTGCTGCTGGCTGGGGCACAAGTGGAGTACTGTCATCTCAGGATACAAGGAGGGAAAAGCAAGGAGTAATATTCATTCCTATAGAAAGGTAGACAAACACACAAGACCCCTATTGGGAACATTGTGTACAGACCCAGACCCCAGCTTAGTTCTAATGCCATAAAGGCATACCAGACTGTAGGTGACAGGATGCAGGAATGGGGGTACAGCACTAGGGTACCAATCCACTCCAAGATCATATACATAGATGATGACACAAATGATATATATGCAGATGTATATAATGGTGTAATATATATATATATCAGGCAATGTGTGAAATCCACTTAGCCTGGGATAACTTGCTTTTTTGCTGGCCAGCTTGAAGAAAATAAAATAAAAAAAATAAAAAATAAAAAAACACATATATCACACACATGTCATGGTACATATATATGTCTATCCATCTATATTATTGTACACCATTACATACAACTCAGTGAGTATCCATATGTCTGTCTATCCATCCATCCATCATAAGTATACACACTCAAAAGTGTGTGTACATTACATAGATGGACAGACATAAGCTTAATAGATGAGTATTTTAAATATACCTATATATGTAAACATTGAACTATCACTTTTGAATCCAGTGTAGGCATGTGTCTGATTGGTCTATTTATCAGGGTTCACACACTCAAGATTCACTTTTTTTTTTACATATGATTTAATTTGACAGTTGTATAAAGCTTGAATGAAAACTCTAACAAAAAATGTGTGTGTCAGAGTGCCTTTGTACACGATAGAAATGTACCTTATAGTACTATTTCCCTTGCTGCATATGATTGCCATGCTCTGCATGTCTCTATAGAAAGAATACAAGATTTGTGAGTAGCATATTTTTCTGTTCAATGTTTTCTTCTCTATTATACTCTAAAATCGTATAATCTGCAGATAGACAAAACTGAAAAAAAGGAAAAAACACTCTTTTTTTTTTTAGGGTTGTTGATAAGATTTACAACGTAAAAAAAAAAGAAATCTTAAGAGGATGGCTGTATTAAAATATGAAGAGATCAGTTCAACCTTGCAATGTCTCTTTCTGAAAAAAAAAAAAAAAATCTTTATCAAATCCCTATTCTATGGCTTCAATAAACAGAAGCCATTACCTCACGGCTGCTTTTGTTGGCCCTATACAAGAGAGAACAAAATGGTTATTCAGGGGAACGCTTTAGATTTTTATTGTGGGTAGTATGCACAAAGAGCACTGTTATTGTATTAAAAAGAACCATCTGTAGCAGAAACAATGCCATCAAATTATCTTTGAATACCCACTGAAAAATATAAAGCTTTTTTTTTTTTTTTTTCCCTTTCTGTACGGTGGGGGCATACAGCAGTGTTAGGATAACTGATTTTTTTGTGTGAGTGTGTGTTGTTGTCGGTTCATTCTTCTCTTAAAAAACAGCCATTTGGGTTTTTAAGCCATAAACGCTGCTTCTTGTTCCAGGAGCTGCAGAGAGGAGCTGGAGAGACAGCGGAGAGGCGGCTGGATGGACTAGGCTGCCTGTACCCATTGGGCACCGCTATACCATGGCATTGGGGGTCCCTTGCCCTACACAGCGACTCCCCTTTATTGCTTCTTGGGAAGACTACACCCCGACTTGAAGCCACGTAAGTAAATGCAATACCCAACTTTGACACCCCCCCACCACCACCCCTCCTCCCCCTTGGAGCTGTTTTATTTGGGATCTAGGAGTGATCAGCTAACCCGCCCATGTGCCAATCATCCACTTAGCCGGGTTCAGGAGCTCGGGGGTTAACCTGTTCACAGCTGACATTATGGGGGGGGGGGTGCTCATCGGATGTGTGGGACCCCCTAAGCACGCAGGGGAGTTCGCTGCCCTTTATTATTATCACCGCTCCTGCTATAGAAAACAATTATTGTGTCAATGTTAGTAAACATAATAGTTATCAGTGTGCCTGCTACAAGAAAGAAAAGTTTTATTACAACTGATTTATAATTTATTTAAAGGGGCGCACGGGTTATTAAAAGGATGTTGCCTTTTATTTAACGGGAACGTTGATGATTAAACGGGATCCTTTAGTTATTTATTATCCCTGGTGAAGTGGATGATGAGGGTCCAGTTGTCCTGTGCAGGGATCCCTTAGTTATTTATTATCCCTGGTGCAAGTGGATGATGAGGGTCCAGTTGTCCTGTGCAGGGATCCTTTAGTTATTTATTACCCCTGGTGCAAGTGGATGATGAGGGTCCAGTTGTCCTGTGCAGGGATCCTTTAGTTATTTATTACCCCTGGTGCAGTGGGTGATGAGGGTCCAGTTGTCCTCGACAGGGATCCTTTAGTTATTTATTATCCCTGGTGAAGTGGGTGATGAGGGTCCAGTTGTCCTGTGCAGGGATCCTTTAGTTATTCATTATCCCTGGTGAAGTGGGTGATGAGGGTCCTGTCCTGTGCAGGGATCCTTTAGTTATTTATTATCCCTGGTGCAGTGGATGATGAGGGTCCAGTTGTCCTGTGCAGGGATCCTTTAGTTATTTATTATCCCTGGTGCAAGTGGATGATGAGGGTCCAGGGATCCTGCAACACAGGTGTCACTCACACTTAGGCAAGGCGTCTCGTTGCCATGGAGACGGAGACACACCTGGAGCATCCTTTTTTTTTTCCAAGCTCCCTGCCAACCAGGTGACATAAAAAATGACCCTCAAGTGGCAAGTTATTCGTCTTCTAATGGCTGCACCGTGACACCGGCTTAAAGGGCCACACAATGGCATGTGCCTGTAAAAGGATAGCTGTATGTGGCTAGTGTCACAGCCAGGATCTAAGCCTTGCTCAAACCATCCAAAACTGCTCTTTGGCGCCTCTAGTGGTTGCTAAAAGAATGGCAGTGTGAGCCCCTTTACTGCCAGTACTGATCCCTTATTATGTTATCATTTTATTTATTTTTATTATTACATAAGCTTTAATTGTCAGTGTTCTTTTCTTCTATTGTCCAGCCGCATTTTCCATTGAATTTCTTTTGGTGTTTAGGGAAAGTATACTTTTTAATTATTTATCCTTAATGACTTCTGTTAACTAAGCTTGCGTATCATTTTTTTTTTTTTTTGGGGGGGGGGGGATAAAAAATTCAGGAGGGTTAATCTTGAGTTGAAGGATCCAGATGTGATTGACAAGAGGAAAGGTGTTGAGGGCAGGTCGTGCTGCCTTATTTACAGCCCACTGCTTGCTATAGAGCCTTTTGTTAGGGCTGCAAAGCTAATTTAGTGCTGATCAAAAGCGACACATAGTTAAAGGACTGGTAATGACTGCTAATTTCATTTCACACTCGTACATCCCCAACTGCTGTAATTAAGGACACGACATTTAAATGCAGGTGAAGAGTATTTTTTTTTTTTGGGGGGGGGGGGGGGCATATATATTTTTTTAACATGAATATGCTGGTCCAAACGCAAAGGTCTCTGATAATATGCTAATAAATGTTATATTATATATAGATTTCTCCCTGTCGTTATATGTGGAACATCCCTTTTCATTGCAAATAGTCATCAGAAAATAATAATAATAATAATAATAATAATAATAATAATAATAATAATAATAATAATAATAATAATACGAATAATAATAATACGAATAATAATAATACGAATAATAATAATAATAATAAGAATAATAATACCATTTTGAGTGGCATATTATTTAACATATTTATATTAAAGAAAAAAAAATGCATTTTCATGGCTTTAGCTGAACCCCTGAAATTGGAAAAAAAAAAAAAAGTACAATAATGTTTAAATTGCATTTAAAGCAGTCTCTATGCTGCATATCAGTGAATTATTGCAAGTGGTGGTTAATTTTTGTCGCCAGGCTTCAAAGTATATCAGCTCTGTGTTTTTTTTTTTTTTGCAGATGGGCAAAACTGACAGGAAAAAAATATTTCAGCCTTTTATCTTTTTCATCTGTGTAGACTAAAGAGCTGTAGTAGACCCCGCTAAGATTGTATGATGTATCTTGGGCAAGTGATTGAGGATGTCTCAGATGTGTGGCTGTCTCGAGCACGTTGTCTTGAGCCCCCCCTGTTGGACGCAGTAGGAGCTGCACAGTGCCAGTCCAAAGGACAGCACATAGATTTAGCTTGTGTAATTTTTCATCTTAGAACTTTTTCTTTTTTTTTTTTTTCATCGCAGACAGAAACAGAAACGATATGTAGGTGGAATATTCCAAATTCTAAATGAGACAAAGGTCTAGCAGTGTTAGGAGATTTGAGGCATGGGGCTAGGCATGTGATCATTTGTGCTTTTTTTTATTCATTATTAGTTACTTTGATGTTAGATAGAAATGATTTAGTTTTCCTTTAACTGAATCATTAGCTCTGTAGAAAGTATCAGGTTGATCTGGTATGTAAATAGTGGAATATATTGCAGGTTTTAATGCAGCAGCACAGGTTTTTGTAGCTAGCATCCCCCTTAGCTTTAGGAAGCTGTTGCAATAGTTGAGTATGCAAAAAAAGGGAGAAAAAGATAATAAATTTCGTTGAAATACATATATATTTAACCCAAGGGTATAATTAATGAATCAGCAGGTGCACCTGTGAACACATTCAAATCAAATCAATAAACTTGTATTTGAAATGTAAAATATCACCCTAATGTGTGCCATTTGCTAACATGGACTTGACCTTCCAATGTATTAAAAATTGATATAGTCCATAGTAATTGTATCAGATCAATGTATACCGTCCAGCTGTTATCAGCTCCAATGTAATAAGATTCCAGGAATGACTAATAATTATTAATCCAGACAGGATCAGATCTCTGGAATTTGAATTGAGTACCTCCTTCTCATCGCAGTTTCAAGTAAATGAATAAATAATTACGATAACACTAATTGATCAACCCATAGATCAACCCCATGGAAATTCATCGTTTTATTTTATAGCCTGACAACTGACCTGTATTGGTAGCTGATTGCTTTACATAACGAGAGATCTATGGATGCCCACGTTAAAATGCCACAGGCCTACAATTTATAGGTCTGCTTGTCCATATGTTTTATGGTATAAATGTTATAATGAATGTGATATCAATTGCCCCCATGAGACAGAGGCCACAGTTAGCTAATAACTGCTATACTGACAGGTTTTAGCATTAAACTTGCTGTGACAGTAAGATTGATTCTTTGAGCCTGTAGAAGCCTGTCTACCTAGGTAGATAAAATGCAATGTATAGACTCTGGATGGGATAAGGTGACTATACATGTGAACCCTGGTGCTCTGAATTCCGCTGCTATTTCAAGAGTCCTTGAATGCAATGATTGGGTAAATGTGGTCTGGATGAAGCGCCTGTTATTGTCTTCTTCTCCTCTACCTAGAATGGTACTTCTCACAATTACAATTGCTGCGCTTCCTGATCGGCCAAGAATAAAGAGCGGCACAAGCAGTTTCAGATAATCAATAATATATTTCAAGGACGCTCTTGTGCTACTGGGTAATTGTCCTGGAGTATTGAAAATAAAATCTCATTCTCCATTTACTACTAGGACATAAATAGACGTTTCACATTCACGCCTGCATTAGGTGGATTTGGGTTATGCTCTTCGTGCACTGAACGCAGCTCTGTACTGTTGTATGGCCTATGACAATGACACTTTTCATGGGTTCCCTATCTATATACACTCTATGCAAAGGTAATAATTATTTCAAGTGTCAGCCTTGGTGCTTTCTTGGGGTACGGAAGTCATTTCAGTTCAGTTTGTGTGCATTCATTTCAGGCCTCTTATGTCTCCATAATATATATGTTTTTATATATACATAATGTATCACTCTCCCAATATAGATATATAGATATATATATATATATATATATATATATATATATATATATATATATATATATATATATATATATATGTATTATGGAGATATATAATGTATCACTCTCTCCATAACACACACACACACACACACACATATATATATTATTATTATTATTATTATTATTATTTTTCTGGATTTTCTGGAGAAAGAGAGAAAGAAAGAAAGAAAGAGGAAGAGATAGAGAGCGAAGGAATATATATATATCTATATTCTTTCTTTCTCTATCTCTTCCTCTGTCTCTCTCTCTCTCTCTCTCTCTCTCTCTCTCTCTCTCTCTCTCTCTCTCTCATCCAGAAAAAGATTGATATTAAATATATATTTTGTTATTTAGGACAATACAAACCCATTAAAAGGACTTTATTGTACATAAACTACCTATCTATATACACTTTATACCTTGCTACCATTCAACAGATACTCATTTTATGAAGTGTCAGCTTTCTAACCTACTTTGGTGTTTATTCTGGTTGAGTTCGTGTGTACATTAATTCCAGGCCTTATGTATAAAAAATAATATATAAATATAAATGTAAAAACTAACAGAGAGAGAGAGAGAAAGATATACATAGATATATTTTTATTTTATATATATATATATATATATATATATATATATATATATATATATATATATATATATTATATATATATATATATATATATATATATATATATATATATATATATATATAGAGAGAGAGAGAGAGAGAGAGAGAGAGAGAGAGAGAGAGAGATTTTGTATATATATATATATATATATATATATATATTATATATAAAATCTCTCTCTCTCTCTCTCTCTCTCTCTCTCTCTCTCTCTCTCTCTCTCTCTCTCTATATATATATATATATATATATATATATATATATATATATTTATTTATTTGTGTTGTCATATACATAATATATATTATTTTCTCTGATTTTATATATATATATATATATATATATATATATATATATATATATTCTCTCTCTCTCTCTCTGTATATATATATATATATATATATATATATATATATATATATATATATATATATATATATATATATATTCTGAGAAAATAATATATATTATGTATATGACAACACAAACCAGAACCATAGCATAACCAGAGTTACATGCGAGTCTATAGGTGTGTATGTAACAGGTGTATTTTTTTCTAAAAAAATTGCGAAAAAAAAAACAAAGATTTGTCTCGGCACATTTACAAAGAAAAAAAAAATCCATCGGTTTGCAAGGGATGAAATGCAAACTTTTTTTTTCTGGCTGCGATAGTTGACATTTTGTTCAGAATTGAGTTAGCAAGGCATTAATTATTTCAGAGGGAGATAAAACTCTCATAGCCCTAACAGACAAATAGGCCCTTTTCAGGATTTTAATTACAAAATAAAATGAGGCAAGCTCTTCCTTGCAAGGGCTTGTGAGTGGTTAAACAGAGCTTTCCCCCCAATACTGGTGGTCGTCAGCCTCCACTAATTAGCAATGCTGAGAAATTCCTGTTAACAAGGACATTCTCCCAGTCCCCGCTGGTCCCCTGCAGTTCTTCATTTCCATAAGAAGATTAGGAGTGCAGGGAACACACTCAAATGCAGATGCAGAAAAGAAGCGTTTTTAACAAGCAATATAATAGCGCAATGCTTGGCTAGGCTCTCACCTAATTACTGCAACTTAAACCTCTATTTGCTTCTCAGGACAAAAACACGTTTGTGCGGTTCTTCTTGGACCTTCCCCAAACTTTTGTTCCAGCAACATTCTACCTGAGAGCCACTAATCAAACTTTCTGAGGACTGCTGCCTTATAGCACCATACATAGAATTATCATTTTTATTATTATTACAAATATGTCATCTTCACAACAGTCTATGAAAGCCAAGAAGTCCAGTGTGCTTATCATCTTGGAGAAATACAATTCCAAGAATATAGACACGGATCTCAATGCTAAACCTGCAGATCATGGCTATACTATAAAACAATAAAAAATAAACAAAAAACAAAACAAAAACCGATATAATGAACTTAATTGAAATCTTGGACTTGCAACGGAAAAAAGATTTTATTTACTGATTTAAAGTCATTATTAATACAGTTATCACAGTAGATTCCTGCATTTTATATCATAATAAATAAATGTTCTACTTCTACATGAATCACAGCTTCCCGTAATATCTTATTAGTTTTCTTTTTCTTTTCTTTTTATATGAGTCTATATTTTTAGAAATTAAACTACAGTGTCTTCCATACCTGGAAATAGTCTTAAACACAAACACAAAGCTAACTTGGCGTTAGCTCGGAGCAACACGGAGAAAACAAAACAAATCACAATATAGCGTGCTAAATAAAAAGAAATCTGAACCAATACGATGGATCATTAATTATATAATAAAACCTCATCTATAAGCTAAAGCGGCTTCACCAGGGAGTGCCTTGCCGCGGTCGGCCATTAGGCGGCGCTCGTACACCATGAGTATCTGAAGGACTTTCCAATGAACCTGCTTCTTTAATCCAATGAATAACCACTTTACCATCAATTGGAGGGAGATCAGAAAATCTCTGGTGTGATCTTCAAACTTATTCCAAAATAATTCTTTAGAACAATCTATGCTGTTATAAGTGGAATAAGTGGGGATGCTCTAATCCTGGCAGCCCCTGAAATATCACAGATATACTATATCAAACACACATATTTCTAGATACCTAAATAAATGTGTGTGTATACAGTGTATATATATATATATATATATATATATATATATATATATATATATATATATATATATATATATACATACAGTTTACACATTTTATATATATATATATATATATATATATATATATATATATGTATATATATATATATATATATATACACACACATTTATTTAGATATCTAGAAATATGTGTGTTTGGTATACACAATATATATATATATATATATATATATATATATATATATATATATATATATATATATATATAAAAAAGTGTCCGTGTGTGCACAGTATATATACAGTGTGTGTGGTATATATATATATATATATATATATATATATATATATATATATATATACATATATACACTGTATACACACACATTTATTTAGTTATCTAGAAATATGTGTGTTTGGTATACACATTATATATATATATATATATATATATATATATATATATATATATATATATATATATATATATATATATATATATATATATATATATATATATATATACATATATAAGAGTCTGTGTGTGCACACTGCACAGTATATATACAGTGTATGTGGTATATATATATATATATATATATATATATATATATATATATAAAGAGAGAGAGATTAAGGGGTGATCACAAATAAATCAAGAATTTATCTATCAATCTAGATATTTAGTGGTCACCCTTTATGAGCTTACAGTCTCTCACTCTCTATAGAGAGGAGGAGGAGGAAGGGGGGGCGGGCTGTAAGGATTATACATTTTAGGAGGGTCGCCACAAGTATCTAGATAGATAGACTTAGTGCTCAACCCCTTATAAACATATAGGGGTTAATTTACTAAAGGCAACTAGCTTTTTTTTACTTTTCAAGGGAAGTTTCCCTTAGCTTGGTACATCTGGTGAAAATTAACTTTGCAAAGATGAACCAATCAACTGCAGGAAAAAAATAGAAATTTTTTATGCTTGCACATGGTTGGATATTGGAAGTCAGCAGAGATTTCTTTCATTCAATAAGGTAGGCACACATCCCCTTGAAAAGTGACATTTCCCATGAAAGTGAAGTCTATTTGACTTTAGTAAATGAACTCCATAGATTCTTAAAGAACACTTCCCCTTTATATGTATACTTAGTGGCCCCCCCTATAAACGTACAATCTCTCTCTCTCTCTCTCTCTCTTTTATATATATATATATATATATATATATATATATATATATATATATATATATATATATATATATAAAAATCAGCATGTAACAAATGTAACATTCCCTTTGTTCTGAACAAATATGCTCAGCCATAGCCTATAATACGAATTTATGTCCTTGCACACAATGAGCCCAGTGTGTCCAATATTTATTTGTTGTTGAATGTACTTTAGATACACAGCTTTGCACAAGGGAATGGAAGTAATCTTAGAAGTGTCTTTGTCCAGCACTGTGTAGTTACAACAAGAGAAACAAAACTAGCTACTTGTAAGGGCCATGCTGCATTTCTTTTAGTGTTGATGCCCCCCCCCCCCCCCTTTGGAAATCTCTAGCTGGTGACAATAGAAGAACTTCTGAAATTACACTCTGCCTTCCCCCAACTCAGACAGATCCATGGGGCTCCCCCTCCACCTTCCAATCCATGCAGGAGTTTTTTTTCATGTCCCCCCAGAAAACGAAAAACAGCCAGACTTCTGTGACTATTATCATCACTTTCTATGATTTTTGCAGCAACCCTTCCTTCTTGATGTAAAATAAATAAGGTACCATGGGTTTTATTTATTAAAATCAGACAGTGCAAAATCTGGTGCAGCTGTGCATGGTAGCCAATCGGCCCCCAAGGCTGGCCATACATGTTTTATGTTCTTATACAATTTTCCTTTAGATTTACCAAAAACCATATAATATAAAGTCAAAACGAAACAACGTTCAATCGTTTCCAATTAGGCAGGCCCTTGTAGTACATAGTTTAAGTTAAATCTAAAGGAAAATTGTAAAGAGGATTGAACATGTATGACCAGCTTAAAGCTGGATACACATTATACAACTGTTGTTCAATTTCCTTTAGATTTACCTTCAACTATGTAGTATAAGGGCCTGCCTGATTACGTACAAATTGAAAGTGTTTAGGTTTGACCTCATATTAGATGGTTTTGGTAAATGTAAAGGAAACAATCTGAAGAAAATTGTATTGTATGTATCCAGCTTAAAGTGGAAGTACATGCACAAACTAAAATCCCTGCATCTATAGCCACCAACACCCTAACACCAATCTCAAGGGCCTGCCTGATTACATACAATTTGAACGTGTTCAGGTTTGACCTCATAGTTTATGGTTTGGGTAAATCTAAAGGAACGTTGTACAAGAAAATTGTATACAAGTGTGTAGCCAGCTACTTTGTCCAGTTAAGCCAAATGGAAGCTGATCCAAAATACATATAATATGAGGTCAAACCTTAACACTTTTACATTGTAAGCAATCAGGCAGGCCCTTACACTACATGGTTGAAGGTAAATCTAAAGGAAATCAAAAAACAAAAGTTGTATAATGTGTATCCAGCTTTAGGCTGGCCATACATGTTTAATGTTCTTGTACAATTTTCCTTTAGATTTACCTTCAACTATGTAGTGCAAGGGCCTGCCTGATTGGAAACAATTGAAAGCTGTTTAGTTTTGATCTAATATGTTATGGTTTTTGGTAAATCTAAAGGAAAATTGTACAAGAGCATTGAACATGTATTGCCAGCCTTAAAGTGGAAGTCCATGCAAAAACTAAAATCCCTGCATCTATAGCAACCAACATTCTAACACTAACCTCTCTAGCCCTGAAAAGAAAAAAACGAGTATACATGCCTTTTTTGCAGGTGATCCGACCTGATCTCCAGCGGCGGAAGCTCTGCTGAGTATACGGCTGGGAAATGAAAAGGAAGTGACGTCGCCCATAGAGTTATTATTGGACTTCCGTTGACGGGAGCGTCCTCTACACCCGCCTCCACAGCGAAGCCGCAGCTGGGATCAGAGCTTCCACTGCTGGAAATTGGGTCGGATCACCGGCAGAAAAGATACGTATACTGTTTTTTTTATTTTCAGGGCTAGGTTAGTGTTAGAATGTTGGTGGCTATAGATGCAGGGATTTTAGTTTTTGCATGGACTTCCACTTTAAGCTGGGTACACACTATATGATTTTCTTCCGATTTTTTCCTTTAGATTTACCAAAAACATAAAATATGAGGTTTAAACCAAAACACTTTCAATTTGTAAGCAGGCCCTTTCACTACATGGTTGAATGTAAATCTAAAGGAAATCAAACAAAAGTTGTATAATGTGTATCCAGCTTTAGGCTGGCCATACATGTTCAATGTTCTTGTACAATTTTCCTTTAGATTTACCTTAAACTATGTAGTGTAAGGGCCTGCCTGATTGGAAACAATTGAAAGTTGTTTAGTTTTGACCTCATATTATATGGTTTATAGTAAATCTAATGGAAAACTACACAAGAAAACTGAACATGTATTGCCAGCCTTAAAGTGGATGTAAACCCCAAATAAGATAAATACAAAGTCCATTCCTCTCTCCTTGCTTTGAGTGACAGGTTATTTACATATCTAGCTTTGACAAGTTTATCATATGTTATGTTATGTTTATCATAATATGAGGTGATCCACAGGTCATTGGATATTACCAGGATGTGTTATGTGGGGGAGGGGTAGATTTATCACTTTTTATACTGTGGACCACCTCATATTATGATAAACATAACATTACATATGATAAACATGTCCAAGCTAGATATGCAAATAACCTGTCACTCAAAGCAAGGAGAGAGGAATGGACTTTTTATTTAGACAGGGTTTTATCTGGAAGTCTGTTAATTTTCACTGAACAATAAAAGAGGATTGCTCAGAGCTGGATTAACTCTGTGTGGCAAGACTGGGCACAGATGATAGGAAATCTTATACCCTACATTGTGACATTGGGGTTTACATCCACTTTAAGCCTCGTACACACGACCGGATTTCCCGTCGGGAAAACTGCCAGGAGAGCTTTTGGCCGGGAAAACCGGACGTGTGTATGCGTCATTGCAGTTTTCCTGTCAGGAAATCAGACGGGAATCCCAATGGGAAAATAGAGAACTTGCTCTCTATTTTCCCATCGGGATTCCCGGCGGCTTTCTTTTCCGACATATTTATTAATACTCTGTGGGAAACACTGCAAGGCAGTGCCCATGGAGCATACACATGGCCCGGATTCCCGGCCAAAGCTCCATGGCCGTTTTCCTGCCAGGTTCTCGGTTTTCCCCTCGGATTTCACGGCAGACTTTTTACCGCTGTGAAAACCGAGCATGTGTACATGGCTTTAGCGCCTGATTGGATTGTATGCAGAGCTACACCAGATTTTGCACTCTCCAGTTTTAGTAAAACAACCCCCATAATACTTTACTTCTTTTACATCAAGAAGGATTGCTGAAAAAAAAATCATAGAAAGTGATGATACTAGACACTGAAGGGGCATGAAAGACTCCTGCAATTATTGGAAAGTGGATGGGGGCCCCAAGGATCTGTCTGTCAGAGTTGGCAGAGTGCAATTTCAGAAGTTCTTCAATTGTTTTTGGGGGGGCATGAAAAAATGTGGGGGAGGCAGAGCGTAATTTCAGAAGTTCTTCAATTGTTTTTTGGGGGGCATGAAAAAATTTGGGGGAGGCAGAGCGTAATTTCAGAAGTTCTTCAATTGTTTTTTGGGGGGCATGAAAAAATTTGGGGGAGGCAGAGTGTCATTTCAGAAGATCTTGAATTGTTTTTGGGGGGCATGAAAAAAATTGGGGGAGGCAGATTGTAATTTCAGAAGTTCTTCAATTATTTTTGGGGGGCATGAAAAAAATTGGGGGAGGCAGAGTGTAATTTCAGAAGTTCTTCAATAGTTTTGGGGGGGGCATGAAAAAAATGGGGGGAGGCCGAGTGTAATTTCAGAAGTTCTTCAATTGTTTTTGGGGGGAACATGAAAAAATTGGGGGGAGGCAGAGTGTAATTTTGGGTATAAAGTGATGCTACTAGACACTGAAGTCTGCTTGTTTTTTGTTTTTTTTGGGGGGACACAAAAGACTCCTGCAAGGATTGGAAGGTGGAGAGGAAGCCCCATGGATCTCTATGAGTTGGGGAGGCAGAGAACAATTTCAGAAGATCTTCTATTGTTTGTGTAATTTTGGGTATAAAGTGACAATACTAGACACTGAAGTCTGCTTGTTTTTTGTTTTCTGGGGGGGGGGGACAAGAAATACTCCTGCGGGGATTGGGGATTGGAAGGTGGAGGGGGAGTCCCAAAGATCTGTCTAAGTTGGGGAGGCAGAGCGCAATTTCAGAAGATCTTCTATTGTTTTTGGGGGGGCATGGAAAAATTGGGGGGAGACAGAGTGTAATTTCAGAAGTTCTTCAATTGTTTTTGGAGGGCATGAAAAAATTGGGGGGGCAGACTGTAATTTCAGAAGTTCTTTAATTGTTTTGGGGGGGCATGGAAAAATTGGGGGAAGACAGAGTGTAATTTCAGAAGTTCTTTAATTGTTTTTGTGGGGCATGAAAAAATTGGGGGGAGACAAAGTGTAATTTTGGGTAAAAAATGATGATACTAGACACTGAAGTCTGCTTACTTTTTGTTTTTTGGGGGGACACATAAGACTCCTGCAATGATTGGAAGGTGGAGGGGAGCCCCATGGATCTGTCTGAGTTGGGGGAGGGGGGGCAGAGTGTAATTTTGGGTATAAAGTGATATTACTAGACACTGAAGTCTGCTTTTTTTTCTGGGGGGGGGGGCAAGAAATACTCCTGCGGGGATTGGAGGGTGGAGGAGGAGCCCCGTAGATCTGTCTAAATTGGGGGGGGGGCAGAGTGTAATTTTGGGTATAAAGTGATGATACTAGACACTGAAGTCTTGTTTTTGTTTTGTTTTGGGGGGTGACATGAAATACTCCAATACTCCTGCGGGGATTGGAAGGTGGAGGGGGAGCCCCATAGATCTGTCTGGGTTAGGGGGGGGGGGGGATTGTAATTTTAGGAATAAAGTGATGATACTAGACACTGAAAGACTAGAAGGTGGATCTGTCTGAGTTGGGGGGGGGGGCAGAGTGTAATTTTGGGTATAAATTTATGATACTAGACACTGAAGTCTGCTTGTTTTTTGTTTTCTGGGGGGGGCATGAAAGACTCCTGCAATGATTGGAAGGTGGATCTGTCTGAGTTGGGGAGGCAGAGTGTAATTCTGTCTGCTTGTTTTTTGTTTTCTGGAGGGGGGGAGACTCCTGCAATGACTGTAAGGTGGATCTGTCTGAGTTGGGGGGGCAGAGTGTAATTTTGGGTATAAAGTGATGATACTAGACACTAAAGTCTGCTTGTTTTTGTTTTCTGGGGGGGGGGGGGCATGAAAGAGTCCTGCAATGATTGTAAGGTGGATCTGTCTGAGTTGGGGGAATTCGGTGTGCAAGTTCTTGTATTGTTTTCTGGGGGGACATTTGTCTTTTTTATAAACTTGCATTTTCGGCTTCTATTTGTTATTTGTAACGTGCTGCGGTGTCAGGATTCCGAAGTATTCGGTTGCTATGGGGAGTTTGTATAGAAGGAGATTGCCATTAGGAGGAGGTGGGGGGGGGAGGGATGTACAGACACCTGCACACCCAGACTCGCCCCCCCCACCCGCGATCTTTGTGAATAGGGCGAAGAAATGAAAGTGTTCGCAGACAGGTGTGTGAGAAGGGGTTAATCCTCCGTGGTAGTTTCAGCAGTGCAGTCAGGAGAGCCCCGTCCCCCCACTTCCTCCTCTCCTAGGCGTGTGTGACCTGTTGCTCCTGTTTGATGGGAGGAGGGGGCGTGGAGAAGCTCGGCTGCTATAGGTTGCCGGCGACGCTCGGCTCCCTCCCCTTTTCGCCACGCCCACGAAAAACTGAAGCCGAAGGGGGCTGCCCCTGCCTGGCGTTCTGATTGGCCGCCGCGAAGCCATTTATTCCCTGACAGCCCCCATCACATGGACGGTTGTCTATTAACTTGTTTCAAAAAAGTAGCAGGACTTGTCAAAGGCGCACGATGAAAAGTAGTTTGCTGGCTGTGTGAGAAGCAGCATTGGAGAGCAGAGCAGAGCAGCGACAGAAAAGAGCAGAGAAATCATTTGGGGAGCAGAGAAGAAGTTGTGTTATTTTGGGGCACCCCCCCACACACACCAACCGCCTCAATGTACAACATGATGGAGACCGAGCTGAAACCCGCCGCCCCCCAGCAACCTTCCGGCGGGGGCAACTCCAACCAGTCGGCCGCCAACCAGAAAAACAGCCCGGACCGGGTGAAGAGACCCATGAACGCCTTCATGGTATGGTCCAGAGGGCAGAGGAGGAAGATGGCCCAGGAGAACCCTAAGATGCATAACTCTGAGATCAGTAAGAGGCTAGGGGCTGAATGGAAGCTTCTCTCTGAGGCCGAGAAGAGACCCTTCATTGATGAGGCCAAGAGGCTCCGAGCCCTCCACATGAAGGAACACCCGGATTATAAATACCGGCCCAGGAGGAAAACCAAAACCCTCATGAAGAAGGATAAGTACACCCTACCAGGGGGATTGCTAGCTCCTGGGGGCAACTCCCTGGGCTCAGGGGTCGGGGGCAGCCTAGGAGCCGGGGTCAACCAGAGGATGGACAGCTATGCCCACATGAACGGCTGGACCAACGGCGGCTACGGCATGATGCAAGAGCAGCTCGGTTACCCCCAACACCCAGGGCTCAATGCCCACAACGCCGCTCAGATGCAACCCATGCACCGCTACGACGTCAGCGCCCTCCAATACAACTCCATGAGTAGTTCTCAGTCCTACATGAACGGTTCACCTACCTACAGCATGTCCTACTCCCAACAAGGGGGCCCCGGGATGACCCTGGCTTCCATGGGCTCCGTGGTCAAGTCTGAATCCAGCTCCAGCCCGCCCGTGGTCACCTCGTCCTCCCACTCCAGGGCTCCTTGTCAAGCGGGGGACCTCCGGGACATGATCAGCATGTACCTACCTGGGGCAGAAGTGCCAGAGAACTCTGCCCAAAGCAGACTGCACATGTCCCAGCACTATCAGAGCGCCTCCGTACCGGGCACAACCATCAATGGCACGCTTCCTCTATCACACATGTGAAAAACAAAAAATAAGCACAGCAAAAAAAATATTAGAGTTTGGACTTTTTTTGGACTATTTTTGTACAGAGAAAAAAAATTGGGGAGGGGGTTGAAAAAAAAACAAAAACAAAAAAAAAGAACTTGTAAAGTATCAGAGAAGGAAAAAAAATACAGAAACTTAAAAAAAAAAAGTTCTAGGTAGGAACTTTTTTTTTTTCAGAATTATTTACCAATAATATTTAGAGCTAGTCTCAAGAAAAAAAAAAGTGATGACAAAAACAAACAAAAAAAAAATGTTTTATTATTTGCGAAGAACTTTTGTACAGTATTTATCAGATCAACAAAGGCGATCCAAGTGCTATTGTTTTTCCAAGCTGCGACTTTGCCAATCTTTTTACACTCATAGGTCAATGCAGCTTTTTGGGAAAGGGGGGAGGGGAAAGGGGGGTGAAGCTGCCCTGGGAACACTTTTTTTTTTTCTTTTACGATTTGGACATTTTCATTCATGGCAAAAAAAAGTAACAGGACAAAACCACATCCATAAAAAAGCACACAAAATTGTGTACTATTATTATTATTTTATTTTTTATTATTGATTGTTAAAAGCAGTCATTGACTCAAAACAGTTGTTAATTTATACTAGGCTGTTTTTTTTATTTTTTTTTGTTTTTTTTTTCAAAGTCTTCATCCTGTTCAGATAAAAAAAAACAAAATGAAACTACTGTGTTTGAAATATTTTCTTATGGTTTGTAAAATTTCTGTAAATTTATTGTGCTGATATTTTAATTTTTTTTTCCTTTCATTTTCAGTAGATGTATTTTAAAAAAAAAGACTCGGCTCGGTTGTTGCCGAAAGTCCATGTATATATATATGAACTAATACCACTCTTATAACAGGTACATTTCCCGCTTAAGTTTTTACTCCATTCTGCACAGTTTGAGATAAATAAATTTTTTTGGAAATATGGAATCTGACATCACCTGGAGTGTTTGATTTATTTTGTTATTATTTTCTATGAGATGGCTAGCACATTAAACGAATAGGGGGGCTAGTTTAATGTTATTTAATTGTTATGACAGTAGACATATACCTAGATAGGTCTACTGTTTCTATGGAATGGGGGGGGGGGGGGGGCATTGCAGATAGTTTCACGTGGATGATGTCATGTTTTCTAATCAAATGCATTTTAATAGCAGAGTAATCTTAATGTGGTAACAATGATCAGATGACAAGAAGAAGGCATTAATGGAACGTCTATCTGCATACAAGGTAAATGTTGCTTTGACATTTGGTGATAAAGTGGATCAGTTGTAATGCACCCGTCAAGCTTCAAGCTTCTACTTTGTATTTTCAAGGCAGAACAAAAAGTTCTCTGTATTGAAAACAAATTGCGACTATTACAGCTGTTTTAATCCTATCTCTAAATTGCCAGCGGGGTCCAAAAAAACAAAAACAAAAAAGCACAAAAAAACTGGATAATATCTCCAGCTGATAACAGAGAAGCCTGGCCTGGGCCCTTATACAGGAAAGAAGCATCAGCCACGAGGTAGAGTTTTACTTTTAAAAGCTAAATTCGTGATGATTTTCTTTTTTTGTTTTTGTGTTTTTTTTTGTTTTGTTTTTTTTATAATCTGTTTATTATTATATGGCTTATCCATGCTTTGTCAATGCAACCTTGTTCAAGCCACCAGGGCTGCCTGTTCACTGACACTCTAGATAAGTGAATTAATTTATGGAGTATTGATTAGGAGATAGCGCTTCTGGTCACTTGTTATGGTTTTGTCACTGTAGGCGGATAGAGATAACAAATAATCAATATTTAAAGGAAATCTGTTGTCAAAGTCACAAGACTTTTTTTTTTTTTCTATTAGATCACTCTTTTTATATGTTCGTCCTGAATAGGCTTAGAAGTGTTAAATAGAGTTTGTGGTCTTTTTGCCCTTTAATTCATCTAACCTACATTTAAATGAATCTTAAGCAAATAAGGTTTAGTAGGCCAGCAAAATTCAGAGTAATGACTGATTTTTGTGCATTATGGGCTTAGCATCGTTTGAATGGAAATGTGCGGTAATTTGACAACTTGGGCTTGTATTGGAAGGAGGGCATTCTGAGAGGGTTTAGCACCCTAGTTGGCAAGCCGTTATAGGGTGGAACTGTCTCTTTGTCAGGCCTGTCTTTATATAAAATGTGTTCATAGATTACCTATATAGATCGTAAGCTCTATGGACAAATGATTTATGGCATGCAAAAAACACTAGCCCTTTTGGTAATGCATGTTTGGCAAAGCAAAAAAGGTCAGTTTGGTGTAGAATGATAAATAGGACTGTTTTATTGTTAGTATTATTACTACCGTTACACTTATATCAAGTGATAAACAGTGCACAGGGAAATTTAAATAGTAAAATAAAGATTAATAGATGTGTAATATATATAGATGAATACATATATTTAATGCTATTACACATACATCTAATATATATATATATATATATATATATATATATATATATATATATATATATATATATATATATATATATATATATATATATAAAATCTGTATGTATATATTTTTGAAACAGAGTTATATGTGTGTATATATATATATATATATATATATATATATATATATATATTTATATATATATATATATATATATATATATATATATATATTACAAGCTGCATGTATAATTTTTGAAACTGCATTTATATATCTATCTATATATTTTTTTTTTCTTTACACATGGACAGGCATATTAGTCTTTATTTTACATAAATTTCCCTGTGCACTATTTATCACTTACAGAACATAAATGACATGTATGTATATATATATATATATATATATATATATATATATATATATATATATAGAGAGAGAGAGAGAGAGAGAGAGAGAGAGAGAGAGAGAGAGAGAGAGAGAGAGAGAGAGAGAGATCTATCTATATATAGATCTATCTATATATATATATATATAGATAGATAGATAGATTGATATAGATCCATATACAGGTCTATATATATGTAGATTTATCTATCTATCTATCTATCTATCTATCTATATATATATATATATATATATATATATATATATATATATATATATATTGTTTGTTTTAAGCTGTGGATGTGTTAAACCCCCCTAAAATGCTCTGTGCCCCTGGGATGAAACGTTTTAGTTTAGTTTATGCCCCCCCTTCCAATGTCTCCAAGATGCTTGGCTTTTCCTCCAGCATGGTCGTTGGGGCTGGCAGCCCTAGTTGGGTTGAGAGTAATGTCTCACTAACCTTACATAATGTTTAGATGAATCCATTGATGAGATTAAAGTTTCCCATGTGAATTTTTGAAGCGGAGTGGTAAAATATTTTGTCGTATAGGGGAGTAGATTAGCAGGCATCCTTGCCAAGGCAGACTAAACTGGTAATACATACAGTCTCTGGGGAAGGCAGCTCACATTAACTGCTAAATGAATATTTGACAAGGGCTCACTGTGAGGCATTATTACTACAAACGCGTCCCTACTGGACTTTCAAAGGGTCAGAGGGCATCGGTTCAATTAATTATTTATACCGCTTGTTCTTGCACGGCGTTATCCTGCAATTGACATGTTCTTACAGTTGGAGCTCTCTGGAGATCTAGAATTCTAGATATGAAATAATAAAAAGAGAGGAGATGGATGGTTGAGGCACATAGGCTCTAGAAATAAATAGCTTTGATTTGATGCTTATCTTTATTATTAGCTAGTAGAAATTAGATATAGATAGATAGATAGATAGATAGATAGATAGATAGATAGATAGATAGATAGATAGATAGATAGATAGATAGATAGATTTTTATAGAATATTTAGGCTGGCCCAGAGAATATGTACTTGGCAATAATTGCATCAGGTTCAGGAGAAATTTCAGTTGTGAATAACTTTAATGTCTTGCCTATCTAAAACTATCTAGGCTAACCTAAAATGTGCCTCATTAGGTCGTAGAAATTAGATAAACTAGGATGGATAGATAGATAGATAGATAGATAGATAGATAGATAGATAGATAGATAGATATTTTTTAGAAGAGCCATATTTAGACTGGCCCAGCAAATTTGTGATTGACAAGCATCTTAATCAGATTCAGTAGAAATTTCAGTTGTATTGGCTATTCGAAACTGTCCTAAATTAGCTAGAGGCCCATCCCAAAAATTACCCGTTTATATTGTAGAAATTGGATAAATTAAGATAGATAGATAGATAGATAGATAGATAGATAGATAGATAGATAGATAGATAGATAGATAGATAGATAGATAGATAGATAGATAGATAGATAGATAGATAGATAGATAGATAAAGAGTCATGTCTGGCCCAGCGAATTTGTACTTGACAGTCATCTGATCAGGTCCAGGAGAAATTCTAGTTGCTTTCAAGAACTGAATTTATTGCTATTCCTAACTATCCTAAATGACCTATAATGCAACCTAAAACTATTACTTGAGAATATAGAATTTATATAAAATACCGATGAGAGTTTGTCAGTTTTGTACATGCATGTAACCTCATGTTAATTCTTTAAGAACTAAAGTTTTTTATGGGAAAAGGGGGAGATAGATAGATAGATAGATAGATAGATAGATAGATAGATAGATAGATAGATAGATAGATAGATAGATAGATAGACAGACAGACAGATAGATAGATAGATAGAAAAATAGATAGATAGATAGATAGATAGATAGATAGATAGATAGAAATTTGTGCTTGACAATCATCTATTCCATTTCATGAGAAATTTCAATTATTGTGAATAATTGTCTTTGTTTTAGCTATCTGAAATTATCCCAAATTAGCTATAGGCCAACCTAAAAACTACCCCTTTAGTAAAACAGCCCTTAGTTATCTATATAACCATCATTTACAATTGTAGTTAGATGTCGGGAAGGTGTAATTATCCACCACTTTAGGCTTTGAAGCTTAAATAACATTTTATGGGCTGCTTGTTCTCCGCCATTAATATAAGAGATGGTCGCCTTGGGCGGAGGGCTGTAGCGCCTAGCCGCCAGCTGTTGTATCAGCACCTAAGGCCAGTAATAACATGGGTGATCTTCTCTCAAATGTCCACATAAACGGGCCCGCCACACTTTCCTTTTGCTCAGTTGCTTTTTATATTTTACATTGAAATGGCGTGTGTGTTGACAAACGATCCGGCCTTTTCATTTGGGATGCCTTCTTTCTTGTTGGAGATAAAGGATTTACAATAGGGGATCTGGCGTGGTGTTTTGGCTCATTTTTGTTGCTGGAGAAGATTTGGCTAGGGTGAAGGTTGCTATTAAAGTCAATAAGCCGTGCTTGTATGCCGTATATACAGTGGTGTGCTGCGGCCTGGATGGCAACAATCATATACCTATATACACTACTATGATTTTTTTTTTTGCCGTAGGTAATTATGTTAAAGGGAAATGGTAGAAAATAATTAGATCCAAATATCACAG